>NW_025336624.1:1496409-1724139 GCF_004798865.1 Varanus komodoensis
AGAGAGAGAGAGAGAGAGAGAGAGAGAGAGAGAGAGAGAGAAGTCCAGCTTGGTCAGTGCAGAGGCCATTTGCCTTTTGGACTCTCTCATTTGAGAGGGAGAGCATGCTCCCAGGGATATGGGAAGGTCCTTTGTGCCCGGAGTGGAGATTGGGGCCCAGACCAAAATTGGGGATCCAGAGAACTTGACTACACTACCGAACTTGCATCAGATCCATCTGAATGGTGTTCATTACAGTGCCACCACGAAGGTGGAGGCTGTAGTGGATGTTTTAGTCCATCCAGTGACCAGTAGATGCCTTTGGACACAAAGGATACTTGATGTGTTGGCTCTTGAACCTCACATTCAGGATATGCCAAGGGAACCAGACTATGATGGTTGGTGGAACTGGGATGGAACTTTTGTTTTATGGTTTTCCCACATATATGTGGCAAATGTCGATTGCCGAACCCCTCTAAGGAGAAGAGAAGAATGGCCCATGCAGAGAATAGTAATTACTTTGCTACCCAGCTTTCCTGGTCATGGATGGGTCCTTGAGCACTGTCTAGGGATTGACTATGCTTTCATAGGGCAGGAATGCTGTGTTTGTACCCTGGATGTATATAACATTTTTAATCGTATGCCCTATATCATGGACTTGGCAAAAGTAATGCAGGTGAAAGACCCCAGGCATGGTGGGGATGGTGGGGATGGTTGACTTCATGGCTGCCTGACTTCACTTGGTTGAGGGAACTGTTCGTTGCTATAATCATAGTTGCGATCCTGATCACCTTTTGCTGTTGCCTCCAAGGTATCCCAGATCTCATCACAATGTGCTTATCCCTGTTTTGGCCAACCAGGCCCACAGCAAAACAATACTATGTGACTTTGCAGTGACAATATGAAAGTACTGTGTAGTTGGTGTGGTGCAGAGGTGGAGTCTTCTGCCCTCCAAAGCGAGGAATTGTGGGACATGCTCTGATTCAGTGCATAGTTTCACAGAAAGAAAGTATCAAGACCTGATAAGGCCTAAAACTATGCAATTGTCTGACTCGTGCAGGTGTACAAAGATTACACTGCAGTATTTTTATATCCGATGAGCTTTTAAAGGAATTGTTTACCAGTACTAAATATAAAAGACATTCACTCCTTGGGAGTGATGAATGCTTCACCTTTGTTGTTGAGAATTCAATTTATTCAAAATAAAGTTTGTTCCTATAGCTTAACTTCATCTGCTTGTGTCACACCAGAAAATGAACATAGGCTTTTGCTGGAGTGTGGGCACAGGTAGGAAGGAAGGAAGGAAGGAAGGAGGAAGGGAAGACAGGGGGAGAGAGGATGTGGTGTTCCCCAAACTCTCTTCTGCTCCATCCCATCATCTAGGAAGCCACTTGCTGAAGTGTTTGCCTACTCAGGAGTAAGGAGGTCTGCTCACTGGTCTCTCTCATAACTGAATTCCACTGATCTCAATCGGACTCACCTGCTTGCCTTGGGTGGGGAAAGTGAGTGTGCAAAGGAAGTCAGAGAGACGGGAAATGGGAGAGGAAGGAGAAGGGGGAAAATAGGTTTAAAAAAGGCTAAAAAGGAGTGAGAGAGTGAACAAAGGTCCCTGGTGTCCTCCCAGCCACCCCTCCCCTGCTCTCAGCCCTTCCCCCTCATCCAAGAATCTATGTACCTTTATTAGGACCAGCTGTTATTTCTTAACAGTGGATATTGGATTTTTAGCTAGATAGATGCTTTCTTTTTGATTCCCATTGCCTGCTAATTTCTGCTGTTGACTATTTCATCTTGTTTGTATTTAGCTGCAGCTATCTTCCTAAACTTTTTGGATTCCTTCAATTTCATCCCTTGTAGACCTCTTCCTTAGGCAGTCACAAGTTCAGGATCAGGGGTCAGAGATGGCTGGCAGTTGCCAAGAACATTGTAAAAGAAAGCCGGTGAAAATACCAGAATGACAAAGGACCAAGTCTGTCCCTCACCCCAGGCAGTGCTTTCTAAGTGCAAATTGTAGCAGCAGGAGAGCCATGATTTGCTGAGGCCTCCCAGATTTAAGTAGGATGGCCATTACCATCCAGTTCTGCATCTGTTTTTCATCACGTAAAAGAAGCTGTGGAAGCAGTGAGCTCCTCTCTGGGATTGGCGGTGCAGCAGGGTGGGACCCTGAGGATGAACCTCAAGGCATCCTGCCCCACGCATTCAAGTGTCCACCTAAGGAGCGGCAGGTGGTGTCATCACAGACCCACGATGTGGCCTACCCAAGCCGATGCTGACTGCCACGGTGCCTCCTCTTATTTGCAGTAACTTGGTACGGTTACGGGGAATGAACTGCATGTGCATGCTCACAGCTGCTCATTTTATTATACTCATTTTACTTGAAATACAAATCTTCTGTGACAAAATCTACCTATTCTCAGGTAAATGTGTTTAGCAGCAGGGCAACAGACACACTTCATATTATTCTTATAGTCATGGTGGTGCTATGAATTAAGCGAGTTCGAAATGCAAAAATGTATATGCCAAGAGTATTTGTGAAGATGTCGTGTATTTCAGGGTTGGAGAAGCAATTGTGAAGCCTGGAATAGAGGGAGGGGAGTGCAGATTTGTGTTTTATAGCCCAAGTAAAGCACACAGGGCTTTAAGGCCGTCAGGGATGGGGCAGGGTTGGAGCAGGCCAATGAGCTGAGGCTCCAACCAGGCGAGCTTATCATGTGCCGTTTGCCTAACCTTGGAGTTGGCACTGAGCTTTTCTGCACTGCTCCTGAAGGATCAAGTTCACAGTGTTGGGATGCACTTAGATCTGATCTCTAGTTGGCCACTTATGTATACTAGAAAAGAGGATCTGTGTTTTTCCTAAAAGATAACGTTGATGCAACTGTTAAAATTTAAAAGCAGTACAGCTCACCACAGGCTGAAAGTGGCTCTGCACCTCTATGCAGGGGCTCACTGCAGAGGCTTTGCTCTGCCTGCCGGTGGGTCGGGAGCTTTGAACCCGACAGCCCTCCGGGGCAGCCCTCCCTACCCCAGCGTGTGCAACCTGCCACTGCTCTTCTTGCCGGGGGCGGAAGCGGAGAGCAGGCATGTGACCTCTGTAGCATGAAGTGCCTCTTGTGATGATCCAGGATCTGCTAACATGTCTCTTGGTTGCAACACAATATTTTGTCTGTGGCTGCCTTTGAGGACTGCACAGAACTCTCCATTCAAAGGGCAGCACTTAAGTTGACAACTGTTGCCCCCCTTCTGAGCGCAGTGCCAAACTAACATCCCTAAAGGGCCGCCTTGTCCAATACGAACCTGCCAAGCATTAGATTGTCCTCTGGTGCATTTCTCTGGGTCCTCCCAGGGCTGGTGTCAAGGGCAGGCCTGTGGGCACCTGTGATGGGCCATGCCCAGCAGATGCCCCTGGCTAGGGTCCCTTGAAGCTTTTCCTCCTCGCCACTAGTGCAATTTGTTTACCCACAGGCCTGTCACGCTGGCCCAGACAATGGTGGTGGTGAGAAGGAAAAACAGATGCCACTGCCTGTGCCTCTGGCTGCCTGCCTTTCGAACAAGCAAGTGGGAGCAATGATGGGAAAGTGGATGAGAAGCAATAGCAGCTGGGGATGATCTTGATGAGAAAGTAAACTCTCTGCAAGACAGAGAGAGGCTTGCCCTGCAGCCCTCAAATCCTCCCGCTGTCAGAAATGCAGCAGCCGGTCACTGGAGATGGCCCCTTTGGGTTGCCCCCCCCCCAGCCATTTGGCTGGCATGGTCTTTGCCCTTTTGTGCTTGTTTCCTTTCATGAATGCCTTTTGATTTCTCCAGGCCTTTTAGGTCTCTTGGTCTGACATTAATCAAAGCACTAGGATTTCATTTGTTCATTTGTTATTGTTTTATCATCATCATCATTAAAAATACGATTTTGGCTTAATTCATAGTTCATGGAAGATTCCCTGAAGTCCTCTCTGACTGAAAGACAGAGTACTACATTCCCCAAATAAATAATGAATAAAACAACCAAGCTTAACTTTTCCTCAGCCTAATCATGGAATTACCTCTTTTACCATGTAGTCTCTCAGTCTGAGAAAATGCAGAGAACTGCTATGCCTGTTTTCTACAGCACCCTTCTTTGTCGGGAGGAGGATGCAACTGCTAGCATAAAAGTCTAGGCCCAAGGCACTGGAATTCCCTGGAGGTTATTTTGATTTCTAGTCTGGAACTCAGCATGGCATTAAGGACCAAACCCTTTTCTGCCCTCCAATTCTTCATATTAAAAATCTGTCTAGTTTTGAGAGACATGTGCCTGTTTCGAACTCAAGTCTCCGGTCTTGGGTATACAAGGTGCAAATGTGCATAACCTGTCAGAAAGGGCACCTGGGCAGACCTGGGCCCAGAATGCCAAGTTCTGTTCAGCATGGAGGTGGTTTGTAATCGGAAATGGTGAAGCAGGGGTGGACTCGTGTGTGTCTGTGGCATCGCTGAGCTGCTAATGGACTCAGCGCATTTAGTAAATGTGCTTGTGGGCCCATCTCCAGGCAAGGCTAGCCTCATAGCAGTGAGGGGCGGCTCCTGTGTGCCGGGCAGGCGGCTCCTGTGTGCCGAACCTGCCAAGCTGCCCTTGCTCCACATTACATCACCCCTTAACACAGCAGCACAAACTGGCCAGGTGGGCACAAGTGAGGGTCCTGCTCCAACGGCTGCAGAGAAGATGGGGTGGACTGGACTGAAGCATGGTCACCCAAAGAGTTATGCCAACTGTACTTAAGCTGAGCTGCTTAAGCTTCTTGTCCTGCTGCTGGCTGGACGAGTTTACCTCTTTATGTCTTCCCCACCGATTGATTACTTTTGTGTGTGGCACAGCTAAGGAAGTGCTGTGAGGGTAGAACTGAGGGAGTGGCACCTGGTGCTTTTCTTCATGCTGCTGTTGAAGGCCAGCATTCTGAATGCCACGCTGGCACACAGGCCTGTTGCTTCTGATGCTTCATCACAATCCAGAAACCAAGTGCAAATCTTCAGTGCCTTAGCTTTAGTTTTTGTGAAGTTATGGCCACAGTTTCTCAACATCACCATAACTCAGGTGACTGTTTTATTAGGCTGAGTGAGGGCTACACACCAAATTGGGCACACCATTCGTCCATCTGGCCCACTCCCAAGGGCCGCAACCAGGATCTGCTCTCTGTGGTCTTTCTTAATCCTGCGCCCTGCAGTTCCTTTAAATCTGAGGTGAAAACCTCCATCCCTAGAAGGATTCCTTTTTGTCCCTGCAGCCTCAACCCCACAGCCTCCATGTTCACTGTAGAACTTCTCCTGCTCCCCAACCAGCAAAGAAACACTGCAAGTTGCAAGTGAGTTGCCCAGTCTAAATCAGGACTCTGGTATAGGGGTAGGGAGATGACCGGGATTCAACATGGGACTTCCCACAGACAAGGAACAACCGATACCACAACGCTCTAGAGGGGGCACCACGAGTAAAGAGTAGAGCATGTGATGGCTGTGTAGGAAATCCCAGGAGCAGTCACTGTCACTACTATGTCCCTGTCTGAAATTCTGGGAAGCTGCTGTCTGTCAGTGTAGATGCAGCACTTGACAGAAGCTAGGATAGGCCTTGCAGCCATGGAGACTGCCTGTAGAATATTTATAGGGCTAGGCTTCAGCTCTGGAATTAAGTGAAGTAATAAAGAGAATGACGGAGTACATGCAAGGCTCCTTACAAATGAGTAATTCTAGTCTACACCCAGGCAATTGTAATTAGCAACCAAGGCTTCTGACCATGAAGGCATGATTGCCAAGCCGCCACAAACCTCTCCCAGCACTCCTTTTGCAGAATCAGAATAGAAGCACCAGTCATTATTGTAGTAAAAATTCCAAGCAGTTTGTAGTGTTATCACGCAACAGTGGAAAGCAAAGCATTCATAGGCACTAGAAGTGTGGCTCCTTGGTTTCTGCATTTTCATCCATGTTTAAACACATACAAGGGTGTGGAAATGAAGGATTTTTAATGTTAACATATTTATGCTGCCGTGATATTGCCTGTCTTTGGCTTTTTGCCAAATACTGCCAACTTGTATTGCCTCATCTCACATTTTACACATAGCTCTGGTGATATCTCTTGCAGGAGTAGTGGACTGAAAGAAACTCTGCACCAGATATGAGGACCTGGGAAGCATGAAGCTCATTTGAGTCTGTTGCAGTATATGCTCACAAAGGAACTTGCCCGTTTTGTTTTTTAACCCCAACCTTGTGAAGAAGTATGCTGTGGTTTGAGCACACAAAGGTCTCATTGCATTTGCTTTGCTTGTAAAACTGCATTAAGAGCTAAGTTCTGAAAAATGAGGTTCCAGTGGCTTGGTTTAAAATCATCCTGTTAAAAAAAAGAAAGAGGATGTGAACATGAGTGGGGCAATCAGAATGAAGGGTGGCAGAAGCTGATCTGTTGGACTGGCTACACATAAGAGATAAACTTCATGGTAAGAAATAAGCTTCCCATTTCTGGTCCAAATCTGCACCACTCGGGCTAGTCATGTAAAGGCACAAGTGGGAAACTTCTGCAAAGGATAAGGCCATTTTTGTTTAGCAAGGTATTAACATTTGCCAAAGAGCAGGAGATCTGCCCTTCACAAGCTCTACCCCTTGTACAGCGAGCCAGCTCAGATTTCATTGCAGCTGTATAGGTAGAAATGCCAGCTGGGAGAGAGAACTTATTTTTGTGCAGATAACAATTTATCCTTGTGACTTCAGTGCAACTTATTTTGGAGCTATCAGAACTTTTTCTTGTGTCCTTTATAAGAGCAGCAGCAAAGAACTGGATTGGATAACCTTTCCATCCCTTCCAGCTTTGACTCTACAAATTTGCTCCAAAAGAACTTGTTGTGGGTTGTACAGCAGGGTTGAAGTACACCATCTTGTAGCAAAAACAAGCTGATCAAGCCATGACTGGGATGTAATAACCCCAAGAAAGCAGGGATTCATAAATATGGTCTGTTAACTTTTCAGATTTGGCACTTTATTTGAGTTGGGCTCTCTTTTGGGTGGCAGGGTTCAGGATGGACCCGTGTGACATTGCTTGCAGAGAATACCACTGAACATATGCACAGATCCTTCTCTTTACTAATAGTTGGGTACAACTCTCATGCATTTTAGGATTAAGGGGGCAGGACGCGAGGCAGACTTTAAGACTGTCACCTCATCTTTTGAAATTAAGCACATAGGCTTGAGAGTTGGAAGCAAGCCCTTTCAACCCACAATTCTTCATGAGACCTTTTTCTTTATACCTTTACAAACCAAATAGAAATTGAACGCAACACAGTGTCCAAAGCACCATGCTCAGACGACCTATCAAAGGAGGCTTCACAAAACTTCAGATGGAGTCTCCCATTATACTTTTGTCACTCTGTGTGGCCCTTGTGATGTTCAGAATTTCTATACATGACTTGGATGAGGAAAAAAAATGACTTGGATGAGGAAAAAGGGAAAGCTTGTCAGTTCTGGGAGGGACAGAAGAGAGAAGCAATATTCAAAATGTTCCTGAAAGGCTAGATCAATGTGCCAAAACTAGGATAGTGAAACTCAACAGAGATAAACGTAAAGTCCTGTGTTTAAGTACACATTAAAAAAAATCAAAATGCACAAGAATAGCACTGGGGAGACTTTGGAGCAGAGGTCCACCAACTTCTGGGAGGCATGGCTGGATCCTCCTGCACAAAGCACACTGCACCAGACTTCTCTCTTCGACCAGGTGTGTGCATGCAGGCACCCATCACACACATGCTGCCATAAGAGAATCTGGGAAATATTAATGCGGCTGGACGCTTTAGGGCACAGTCCTGCTCGGAGGATTATGCGTATCCTATGCAGAGTGGGAGGAGCATGGAGTTGAAATCCCCTTCTCCAAAGTCACATTTACCTCCTTAGACAGGCAGGAAGGGGAATCTGAGAACAGGTTCCCATCTCCAAGGGCAAAGCGCTTTCCCAACCTCAGAACTGGAAACTTGTCCAGGAGTCACAGGATTGCTGTACTAACAAACTGAACGTGAGCCTGCAGTGTTAAACAAAGAGGCTGCAAAGTGATTGTATGCTGCATTCTGAAGCATCACGGGTCACAAAAAGTAACGGATTACATAAAGTAATAGATTCGTGTTAGTCAGGTTGCATTTTGAGAACTGTGTCCCAGCTCTGGACACCATATTTTAGGAAGGACATTGACAAACTGGTGTGTGTCCAGAAAAGAGTGACCAGGATGGTTGTAGGGTCTGGAAGCCAAGCCTATGAGGAGCAGCTGAAAGAGCTGGGTACATTAATTTAAAGAAGTTTGTGGTAAAATAGGACATCAGTCCTCTAATCTCTGAAGAGCTGCCGTGCAGAGGACACGTACTCTGTTACTCCAGTGGGTCAGACTAGAGCCAGTGAGTAGAAATTGCAAGGAAGCAGGTTTTGGCTAAGTATCAAAAACTTCCCACTGATAAAGAGCTGTTTGCCCATGGAACTCTCTTGAGGGATGGTGGGCTCTCCCTCACTGGAAGTAGTTATTGAGACATTGGACACCCACCTGTTAGGGATGCTGCAGCAGCATCATGCATTCAGTAGGAATTTTGACTAAATGATCTCCAAGATCCCTTCTGGCTCTCATTCTGTGTGCCTCATACACTGATGGATAATTTCTGAGCAGAAAACAATGACCCTCCTGCCCCATCTGGGAACACCAAAGGGTGTAAATGCCTTGTCTGCTCTTCCAGTAAGACTCCCCAGTGCCCAAAGGAACTTTTGATTTATCTCCTGTGCCTTTGGTCCCACTGTTAATTAATTTCTGAGTTTATTAAGTTTTTATAAAGGGAGTCCATTGGGAACAAGAACAGAGACATTCTAAAGTTGCCCTAGTGAAGCTCATTTATGAGCAGTTCTATTACATTAAAAATAGGGTGCATAAATAATGAAAGCTTACTTCTCTAGGGCTCCACAGCAGACAATCCTTCACTTTGGGATGGCACCTCCCTTTGGACCAAGCACGCAGAGCCGGTTTGTTGCTTCCTTGAGGGAGGAACACCATGCCCTCACAAACCAGCTCTGTCTAGCAAGCCGTGCAGTTGAGCCAAGCTTGCACTTTCAACAACCGTAGTCATTTCAGGCCTAGTTTTTCCTCTTGGTTTATTCCTTCAACAGCTAGTTATTCTTCTGCAATGCCTCCCCCCCCCCCCCCGCCCCCGCTTAGCAGGGATCCAGCTTCACAAAGCTTCCCCAGGAGTGAATGCACGAGCAGCTGGCCTCCACTCGGCTTGGCAGCCAGCTGCTAGAGCATGCACTTGCGCTGCTGCCCTGGGAATTTTCCCAGGGTTTCTCACCAAATCTTTGGAACAAGGAACAGCCAGGAGGATGGCCACCCATTCTCCTCTACCCGCCCTCCATTCACTATAGGGCAGGCACTGAGTCCTGATCATTTAATTGGCCCTCTTTACCATGGCAGAAAGTTCTGGATCAGACTTGGAAGCCTCAGTCAGCAGCTGAGTGGGCAAAGCCAGGCCTGCTGACTGAGGCGGAACTTTGGTGCAAGAGGAGGAAAGCACCAGGGCCCAGAGGTGAGATATTGTGAAGGAAAGGGGCCATGGCTCAGTTTGTAGCTTGAGTTCAGAACCTTGGTTTCACTGCAGGTTGCATAGGACCTAACAACTAGGGTGAAGAATACTCTTAAAGAAGAATACTTCTTTTCTTTCTTCCTGTAAAAAGAAAGGAAAGGAAAGGTACCAGATTTAGGGGCAGGACTTCCCAACCCTCTTCCTTCAATAGATCCTATGAGGGCATCTAGCAAGCCTAAGACTCTCAGCGAGGGTTGAGAAGGCAACAAGCCCACTTGAGGGCTCGCCGTATGGGCGGTGCAGCAAGAGTAAAAGGCCCAAGCAGTCTGACTCAGAAAACAGGGGCAAAGATGAAGAGCAGCCCACATACTTTCCTTTGGAGAGGACCTCGAACGTTCCAACTGGAAGGGCGAAATCTTTAATCCCAGCACTGCTTGGTCAAGGCCTTTTGGAGTCTGGCTTTCTGAAGACATCACCATGCCCACAGCACAGGCACCTTGGTGCAAAAAAGGGGGATAAACTACCAGTCCCTGTCAAGCCGATAATGGCCCCTACCCCACCTCTTCAAGGACACCTGGAAAACAAAGTGGATTAAATCTAAACCATCAGTTAATAAACTGGCAAATAAATTCTGTTGCCTCCTGAGAAAAGCTATGGATTTGGTGAAAGTCCCTGCAGCAGTTCCAGTCACAGGACTTGCTGCCCATTCAGCCCTTTCCGGTGATCAGGAGGGAGACCTAAAGGTCTATGTGATAACCACATGCTCCACAAGTATTTGGACTCCTCTGCTGTGGTCTTTCGAGCATCGGCTAAAGAAAAAACCCCACCTTTTCCCCTAGGGCAGTTTATCTATGAGCAGAAATTAAAGACATAGTCCATGCCACAGTATTTAAAGGATGGTCTCATGAAAAGAATGTATATGCCTGCTGCACTTGCAGATCTGGCTTTGATACTCTACAATTCCATGTTTGACCCACAGCCTCCAGTCCCCTGGCCAGAAAGAACATCTGGCTATGTCACTGGAATTAAGCATTAGGGCTGTTAATTTTGCTTTCAAAGGAGACAAACTTTTTCACGTTCGTTGTTGACTGAGAGAAAGAACATGAAAAAGACCTCGCTGCCTGTTGAGGAGGAGGACTGCAAGTCCAGACAGCAGTCTTCCCTTTGCAAGGGAACACGACCACACAAAGAACCCATTCCTCAGGTATCTTCAAGAATATGTGGAAGAATTTCTCTAGATATCTGCTCTGGAGTCTACTCTACTTTTTTCTTAGTTTTCCAAAAAAAATAAAAAAATAATGGACACAAAAGGGTGATACTGAATCAAAATTTCTCAGTAAGCCTATCCCCAGATAACACTTAAAAATGTTTAAGAGAGACTCAGAACAATTGCAAAAGCACTGGAACCAACAGAGTCCCTTGCTTTGATAGAACTGTCAGAGAAATATCTACACATTCCAATGAGTAGCTCCCATAATTAATTCTTAAGATGTTATGATAATCAGCATTTCTAATATTGTCACTACCTTTTGACCTAACCTCTGCACCAAAAGTATTCTCCAAGGTGTTCATAGATCTTATGGCTCAGCTTGAAAGTCAAGGGATTTGATTCATCATTATCTGGATGACATCTTGACCCATTCTCCTTTGAGAAGCAAATGCCTGATGAATGCACAGACCGTGGTGTCAGGCCTGCCTCAACATGGTTTTATGGTCAACCTGAGGAACATGACCTGATTCCCACCCAGCAACTGCCACATCTAGGGGCTATGCTAGACACAGAGAAATTCAGGAGGTTCTTAGCAGCCGATAGATGTGCGAAGATGCAGGATGCTTGTCCACCATGATGGCAGCAGAACAGACAGACCTCACAGACCAAGCCACACTCCTGTGCCTGCAGGCATTTTGTCAGGATTTGGTGAATGGTTCAAAGTTATATATGCAGCCACTTCAATGTCATCTTCTTCCATTCCTTAACCAGATGGTACGATTATCTCATACTTGGGTCCAGGTACCTTCATGTCTCCAGTTAGATCTGAAGTGGTGGTGCAGACACTACGATTAACAAAAGGTGCTTCCTTGATGGTTCTCATTCAGAAATGTTTGGCAACCCCATCCTTGCCAGGATGCAGCTTGGCTACCTGGGGAACCAACTCCTGCAGGGGTCCTGGTCCAACAAGGAAAAGTGGTGCAGTATCAAATGGCTGGAACTCAAAATCATTTAGACAAGCAATACCATCGGAAAACCCTAACTCAGCAGAGAGGGATGAAGTTGAACAGGCTGGCCTGCAATTTCTTAATATGGGCAGAGGCCTCCCTCCAAGTCCATCTCAGCAGAATAACTAGTGGAAGTGTCCTATCTGCTGGCAGTTTCCTTGAGTCACATCATCTCTCAAGAAATCTTAATGGGCTCTCAATCCTAAAATCATTCAGATCCTGACCAGAAGTATGGGAAAACAATCAGTGAAATCTTTGCCATGCCACACAATGCACAGGTTATAACTTTTTTCTCTAGTTTCCCATGTCATGCAGTAGCAGGCACAACTTTCTGGTGGAACCGTGGCTGAAAAGGCCGTTGTATGGCTTCTCCCACCAGTGTGCTTTCCCCTAGAGAAGCAGATTCTTCCTGCTGGGCAGATCCCAGATCAGCATGTTTCCCAGGTCGAGTTTTTGTGATGCATAAAACCCAGAGAACATCAGCAGAAGGCATCCTGGCAGCTCCTTACTGACTCCTCTGGCTTTCAGCCCTGATAAGCATGTTGATCTGCCACGCAGGAAGAGATCAGCTGCTGCACCTACACTCACGTTTCTTTTGTAACAGCCTGAAGGCTGAAAGGCAGTGGTAGTTGAACCTGGAATAGCATGATTCTTCTGTCTTCAAGAGCCTATAGTAGCTCTTGGAAGACCTTTTTGGCTTGGCATGAGGAGTTATAAGTCTCCAGCCACAGAGTTCATGAGAAGTGCTGGGCTTTTTCCAGTGGAGCTGGATAAGGGTCTGGATAAGAGGCAAGCAGCTGCACTCTGGAACATAATGGGATGTGAAGGGAATCAACCCATTTCAACTCAGCCACACCTCAAAAGGCTCTTAAAGGGAGTAGCACTCCTCAATCCCCCAGCTGCATTTCCTACCTGGAACCTGAACTGGATTCTTATGGTGTTGATGGATAAGCCATTTGAGTCCATGGGCATGTGTTATTTTAAGCTGTTCACTCTTAAGACAATCTTTTTGTTAGCTGCAATTTCAGCAAGGAAAATGTTGATATTAGAAGCCCTCTTGACTGATTCATGGCCATATATTTTTCATTATGGTAAGATGGAATGTCATACTGAACCTTTCTTCTTCCCTTCCATAAATTCTGCTTTGCATAGATCCTAGAAATTTCTCTTCTGCCATTCTGCCCCAAGTCTCTTCATCCAAAGGAATGGAGTTGGCATAAATTAGATATGAGAAGGGCACTGAGATTAGCTTTAGACAGGACCGCGACCCACAGGTCTACCAGCTCACTATTCATTACTTACTTGACTAAAAGGCTTGGGGGACGAAGGTGTTGAAGTCCTCTGTCTAGACATAATTGAAACAGTGCATTCTGCGGGCCCATCCGACTTTTGTTAACATTTCTTTGGCAGATGCCACTTTCGGACACTTAGTGTTGCAAAAGATGCTGGTGCCTTGAATGCTGGTTCCCATCCATCCTGTTGATGGACTGATATGTCACATCCCAAAGTGCAAGGATGCCCACCATGAACCTCTGAAGTAAATAGAAATGTGCTTACCATGATCCCCCCCCCCTCAGAGCTCCACAGAGGACAGTATTATTCTATTAAAGAGGAAAGTGGGGTACAGCTTTTGTGACCACCACACATGTCAAGGTAGTTAGGCAGGGAGTTGCCCTTGTTTCTTTTTTAACAACTTGTTTCAAGTTAACCATGCTCATGTTTTCATACCACTGATGGAGGCTTGTTTTTAATTCCTCCAGCTGCAGGTTTTTCTCTGCCCGACCAACCAGTCTGGCCTGAGAGGGCAGGGTGGCTCTCCCCAATAAACAAGGGTCAAATCGCCTTTGGCCACCCGGACCAGGGGGAGACGCCATCCTGGACTGAAGGAAAATGTCCATTTTCCAAATGATAAAATCACCACAGCCCTGCGCTACTATGTCTCACAAAGTGCCTATCACTTAACAGGCCATTCATGGGAATGATGTGTGGCTGGGAACAGGAGTTATTTCTTCTTCAGTGGAGGTGTCTGGCCCCAGATCTTTGGCACCCTATCACAGAGGCGAGCAAATTACAGCTTGCAGGCAGTCCATCACCTAATTTCAAAAGCTATCAGTTCAGACCTCTGGCAAAAGGGATTCTTTTTGTCCAAGATCCCGAACTGGCAGGGAGGGAGGAATGGGAAAGTTGAAGAGTGGTAGAGGCAGAGAAATAGATACATAAATAAATGAGAGTTGCAGATTTATTAAAGAGAGGGTGCGGCCCTGCCCACTTCTGCCCTTGGCCTCACCCAATGCCAACATGCAATTGCTGACAAATTACCACATGGCCCTCCATAAGAAAGGGTGCCCTGCCCCAACATGAGCTGTTCTTATCATTAATCATGGCATTACAAAGCAGCTTTTGAAAACAGAGTTGATTTAACACTCAGGACAAGAGATGCAATCAGAAGTCTAGAGCCAAGACAGATCCAGCAAACTTGCCGCTCCTTCGGGCCAGAGAGGGACCGAACAGAAGACAGCATAAGGGGCTATTGAGAAAGGAGAGAAAAACCCATTCTTTAAGAGAGAGTGGTTTTCTTAATAAGCCTTTATCTCATCAGGGGATGAACTGATAAAGCTTGATAATACAAAGCTAAAGACAAAATACCTAAACTCAAGAGGAATTATTTCTTACCAGGCAAATCATGTCAAGTGACTGAGCCTTCCTCCCTCTCAGCAAAACTTTATAACTGCCATCTCCCAACTAAATCTGTATTTGTAATTGTTTTACAGCTGGGGAGGGCCAAACTCCCAATGCTCTTAGTTATTTTTTATTTTTTTCCAATTAAACTCAAGGCCTTTAGGCAATTCCTGAAGCTACAAATGAAGGCTTGGCTATGCAGCTCATAGCTGGGCTGTGGCTGACCATGGCCTGAGGTAACCCATATCAAAATCCCAGACCAACTGCAGGCTGAGAAAGAGAAATGCCACACGCCAGCTGCTGCTCTGCTCTGCTCTGGATTATGAACAGTACAACGGAGCTGCTGTGCTCAAACGCAGCGTGCAAGCACATGGGCCCTGTTGGCCTGACAGGATAAACAATGAGCCTCTGCTAAGGTTGCACGTGAATGGCTCCCCTAAGCAAGAGAAACACTGGCACCAAGCTTGCCTGATGCCCAAATACATCCCCAAGTGAATTTTCTTTGGCACAAAGAGGGAAATCATCTATAAAGGCCCATTCCTAAAAAGCCACGGTCTCTGATCTACAGGGGGAAATGCTGCTTACACAAGAGGTAAGGTGGAATGCTTTTCTTTATCACATTCTGGGCTGCATCTCAGTCCTGGCTTAAATCAAGACCTACAGCAACAGCAACCATTAACATCCGCAGACAAGCACTCTCCATTTGCTCCACCCGAGCGACCTCATCGCCAAAATCTCCTTGCTCCCCTTCATTGTTCAGAGCTTACTAGGAAGCCAGCCTCTCCTCCAGAATCCCTTCTTGATTCCAGGCTTTGGCTGAAGTAGTAATGAGTGTAAGTAGAGAACACTGGCCTCACCAACGGAAAATCAAAGGCAGCTCGAAGATGAAGAATTCCAGGTCAGAAATCACAAGGTTCAGGCAGGCCTAAATCCTTGAGTGGGACTGGATTTAGCCAGAAGCATGTGCCTCATAGGAAAGTCCTTGGGTGACAGTAAGAAGGCAGAGAAAGTCAACTGTAATAGTGGAAGCGACTCAGTTCTTCTTCTTTTTTAGGAGAAATGCATTTTACCCACCAAATGCCCAGCCACTCCCTCACCCACGACTCTGCCTTTGCAGGTGTATTAGGGAGCACGGCCAAGTGCCCCAGAATGTCTGCTTCCCGCTGCAGGAAGGGCTGCCTGGCACATTGCCAGCTCCGTCTACTTCCCTGGTCTTGTGCAGAGAACCAGTGGCTTTCTTGCCTTGCTGTACTCATCGTTTGTTCATTGGTAGCAATTAATAGTTTGATCTTGCTGGCCTGATATGGTGTTTAATCAACACTAATGGGACCTGTTACCCATTGACATGCACAAAATGTTGTGTAACTCCCCATCAAAGCCATGTTAAGAGAAAATTACATAACTGCAATTCCATTAATTCTCATAATTGTGCTCTGCTTCCTGATGCCCAAATACATCCCAAAGTGAATTTTCTTTGGCACAAAACGAACAGAAACAGCACTGTGGATTGAAAGACAAAGCAATAATAAATAGCAAAGCTTTTCTGGTTTGTAATGTCATAGCTTACCACCTGTGGGGCCCTGGTAACGAAGCTGGTTTTTCCCTTCCTCTTTAGGAAGAGAGCTTAAAACCACCCCACACTTCTGTATTATTTACACTGGATTTAAGAGTGGAGAAGGGGAAGCAGAGGGGATCATGCCTCCCATGACAGTGTAATGGATGAAACACAGTATTTGGGTCCTTTCTGCTTCACAGGAAATGAACAAGACACGCTTGGTCACAAAAAGAGATGAACCGCTTCCATGGTGTCCATCTACCTGGCATTGTTGAATCTGTAAGTGTCCACAGAGAAATGACCCTGTCCAATCACCTCAGGATTAAGTGTGTTTTCATTTATAGTTCCCCTACAAAACGGTTAAACTTTCCCAACTGCCCGATAGCATTCTCCCACTGCCATTCTGAATCCTGTTTTTCCTTCCCAAATGATCACCCACTCGTCTAACCCTTCTATAACGCTTTAATTCCACGACTGGCCTCAAGCACAAGCACCAGCTTCACACCTCAACTGCGCGTACATTCCACAAACACGCACAAGCAATGTGCATGGTCTCATTGCCACACACCATGGCTGCAAAAATACCAGACACCTGGTTCCTGGACACCTACACATTAGAAAATAGCTCCAAAATAATTGCTCTTCAGAGGGTTTGAAGTAGTGTTTCCCGTCTGCGTCACACAAAGTGATGTGCTCCTTTCTTGGGAGGTGTCCTGCTACCTGAGCATTTCTGTGTGCAACACAAAGCTGACCCAGACTTTTTCAAAATATGCATAGCATTTGCATCGTCAGGCAGATCCCTCCCTGCCAACCCACTCATTGCCATAGAGGGCTTTGTTTTTTCAGACCAAGACTCTGAGGCACGTGGCCCACAGTGCAGAGACCTCCCCATTACTAATTACTGTACAAAGAGAAATGAACAAGACAGGCAGTGCTATACTTCGTCCCCCCCCCCGGGGCGTCCTCTTCTCTCACATCACTGAGCAGCTCTTGGCCCGGTCTTTGCGGATATCAGGGTCAGTCAACAAGTCCGTCCGTCCAGGCATCTGTGCAACCCGCTTCAGACCTCGCTTTGAGTTGCTGCGCTTCAGGTGTTTGTGCACACGGTTGATGGATGCCAGGGTGGTGACGTGGAAAACATCCCGCACACTGTTCTCAGACACCTTGGAAGAGCACTCCACGTATGCCACGGCACCCAGCTGCCGGGCCAGCATGCTGCCCTGTGTCGGGAAAAGGCATCAACACGTCAGGCCAGAATCCACCACAGCCCTTTGCCTTTTGGCTTTGCTTTCATTTGTTATCTCCTACCTTCGCCTCCAATCTGCTAAAACTTACATGCCTTTAAGAAAAAGGGTCCCCGTTATTCCACGGTTCTGCTACAGCAGAGCTAGCAGTTAATTTTAGCTTTTCCCCCCCAGAAGGTGGAGATACAAGAAAAAAAAACGAGTAAGCAGGGACCAGTGAGTAAAATATGAAGAGTGAGAAGAATGCTGGTTTGTTTTGCAGCTTGACATCCATAATGTATGAGCAGCTGGACTGGTACCAAAAGTGTACTGAGCCCAGCACATTGAGCTGTCCCCCGAGAAGAACAAGCAGAGCGATGCGGAAAACTGTAGCCCTCCCTGCATCTGGTTCTTTGCGGTATCTGCCCTTGAATGTACAGGCTTGGATTTTATGTAGTCCATCTAGGATGCTGTCCAAAGTTGTTCTCTTGGCCACAGGTTGGACTGCAGTGCTTTTTTTAACAAAGCAGAAAAAAATAATTCTAAAAAATACCATCTAGAGCAAACAAAGAATTAATAAAAAGTTGAAGCCTCAATACCGCATATCGGTTGAGAGAGAACTTCCCTTCTTCGGGTTGTTAGCAGCCCTATGCTACTAATTGTGGATTCTCTCATTTGTACCAATTGCCTGCAGCTCTCTGTCCTCTAGATCGTCTTACTACCTTGTGCTTGGATCCTGCTGGAAAGGGCTTCTGTGGTTATGTTGGGGCAGGGGGCTAAACACACATACACACCAACACATTTTCTGTAGGTTGTCATATATTTACTTCTGCTGGACACATGTGGTCAATTGTGGCAGTGGATGTGTATGTTGGTGTCAGGTGGAATAATCCACAGGCCTTTGAACCCAGATCTTTAGCTCTTCCTAGCCAGTGCTCAGTTTTTAAACAGGATGAGTTCTGCAGCTCATCAAGTCTGCTTCATATCTGCATCTTTCAACACCAAGGACCTTTCCTTAATCCAAAGTCTATTTGTCCTTTATTTCAAGTGCATTTATAAAAGCTTAAAAGCAACATGCCTTCTCAAGACAGATTGCCAAAAAGAGGGTGTGTGTGGGGGCGGGGGGGGGACGGACAATCATTACATATAAATGGAAACAGTGGCATTGAAATAGCATTAAAACAATAAAAATATCACTGACAGCTAAAGCCTTTGAATGGAGGATAAAATGGACAGCAGGAGGATCATAGAGCCTGAGGTTCCTTGGAAAAAAGTCAGGATATCAAAGTAAAAAATGCATTTTAAAAATTGGAATACAGACCAGCATCAATTAACTGAAATGTCCAAGTTTTCAAAGCTCACTCAAGAATAGTAAGGGAGGGACCTTCCTAGCAGTACCTCCCATAAAAGGGCATTCCATAAGAATGGGGCCACCACAGAAAAGGCCCTGCCTCTTGTGCCCACCACCTTGAAAGTTCTTACTAGTAGGGACCCTTGATGGCCAGTAAGAGTCATATAGATACAGGTCCCAAATAACCAAGTCCCAAGTTGTTCAAGGTTTAAAAGGCACTGCAGTCTGGGTCTGGAAACACACTGTGCATGCTGCCTTTTCGGAGAGCCACACTTCCTTATGCCTTGGAACCAAACCCCAACACAGATACTAGGTACATGGTGTAAAACTGGGTGAGTCCAAGCTCTGATTAAAAACAAATCAAGACACCTGCTCATGTGTGACAGGGATAAGACGTTGTTTGGAGAGTTCCCGTAAAGTGTTCAAGTCGGTTCGCATATCCAGTTTGCAACCCACTAAAACCACCTTGGCACCAGGGCAGAACTCCTGTGTCTCCCCCTGCCACTGTGAAGGAGAAGAATGAGGAAACAAAGAAAATGGGATTAAAACCGTTGGCAAGGGGATCGACTCCATCCACCCCGGCCTCTGCACATTTCCCACCCCTTCACGCCACTTCTTTCTACATTCACCTTGCTTCCAGCCACTTTCTGCTGCATCTTGTTCATAAAGCAGCAGCAAGGTGTCCCACTGGTAATGTTTGCTATCTGACGCCAAATGCTACACATCAGCAGCAATGCAGAAAACCAGCATTTCAGGCAAGAGGAAGGCAATGCTCGCTATAAGTAGTGCATCAATATAAGATGTTATGCTTTGCAACATTTAGACTTTAAGGTTTCAGGCAGAGCTAGGGAACTCTCTAACGTTGAGCACCTAGCTGCTTAGGCAGGTAAATAAGTCAGTGACAGACCCAGTGATGATGGTTCTGCTCTTTGCATGTTATTTGGCTGGGGTGTTTTGTTTTTTTGAGAAACCTCTTACCCACTTTTTATTATAAAATAATCCCAAAGCAGGGTTCACACAATAAAACACGGTAAACAATATGATATTGACAAAAAACCCACAAGTAAACAAGGGGGATGGCAATAAAAAATGGTAATTTACATGAGGAGGCAAAAGAAAAGCCAAAGTGTTCTTAGGGTGCTTCCATTTGCGTGACCCTTGGAGCGAGGAGTGAAAAGATGTGGGCTTATCACATCTTTCCTTCCCTAGCAGTGGGGTGGGCAATTATAAGGACTAGGAGTGTGGTGACATCCTATTCACCCCTTGTCTCCTTTAGATCATGCTCTGTTGAAGAAAAAATTTGAAAGTTATAGAATCATAGAAGAGTTGGAAGTGACCAGGAAGGCCCGCTCAGTGCAGGACGCCAAGTTAAACCATCCCTCTCAGATGGCTCTCCAGCTGCATCCTCAATGCTTCTCTGGGGGTGGGGTGGGGGGACCACAACCTCCTGGGACAATTTGTTCCATTGCTGTACTGCTCTCATACTCAGGTCTTCCTGATGTTCAGCCAGAATCTGGCTTCCTGTAACATTAGCCCATTATTCTATGTCCATCACTGAGAAGTGATCCGGGTCTTTTTCTGTGTGATACCCTTTCAAGTACTTGAAGAATGCGATCATATCTCCCCTCCATCTAATCTTACTGAGGCTAAACCTGCCCAGTTTCTTCAGTCTCTTCTCAAAGGGTTTTGTTTCCAGTCCTGAATCATCCGTGCTGCCCTTGTTTGAACCCTTACCAGCTTGGCTCCATCATTCTTAAGCCGTAGTGCCCACAGTACTCCAGATGAGGTCTAACCAGTGCTCAGTAGAGGAGAACTAGTACTTCATGTGATTTGGAAGTGATACTTCTATTAATGCAGCCTAAAATAGCATTAGTCCTTTGTGCAGCCACATACATTGTTGACTCATATTCAACTTGTTATTTACAACAATCCCAAGAGCCTGCTCACTTGCAGTATTATTGAGCCGAGTACTCTCCATCTTGTAACAAATGCACTTGTTTTCTTTTTCCCAGGTGCAGATCTTGGCATTTGTGGCTTTAAATTTCAATCTGTAATTTTCAGCCAAGTGCTCCAAATGAAAAAGATTGCTTAGAATTTTGCTCCTGCATTCCAGGACATTAGCTATCCCACCCATATTTGTGTCATTTGCAAAGTTTATCAGGATTCCCTGCACTTTTTTTATTCAAATCATTAAATGTTGGAGAGCACTGGGCCCAGGACTGAACCCTGCAGTAAACTAATTGTTACTTCTCCCCAGTTTGAGAAAGTGCCATTGATGAGTCCAATTCTGTAGCCAGCTATGGATCTGCATGATAGTTGCACCATCTAGCACAGTTTTAGCTAGTTTGCTAATCAGGATATTATGGGACACACTGTTGAACGCTTTGCTGAAAACGAGATATATTATGTCCACTGCATTCCCACAGTCCACCGGGGGATGGGTGCGGGGGTTACCCATACAAAAATAAAATCGGATTAATTTGGCAGGATTTGTTAAGAACATCCTTGTTGGCTTCTAGTAATCACTGCAGTTTTTTTAAAGCTGTTTGCAGACTGACTGCTTTTCACTGCTGAAAGAGCCCTTTCAGGTTATTCAACAGCCCATACATTTAAAAATAAATATATACATTTATAATCTACTCCAGAATTTTCCCAGGGATTGATGTCAGACCAATTGGTCTGTAGTTCCCAGGTTCTTTGATTTTTCCCTCCTTGAAGATAGGGAAACATTATCCTTTCTCCAGTCATCTGGCACTTCCCCTGCCTTCCATGATTTCTCAAAGAGAATAGTCAGTGGTTCTGACAGTTCTTCTACCAGTTCATGTATGACTCTAGGATGGAGTTCATTGAGCCCTGGAGATTTGAACTCATTCAAACTTATTAGGTGATCCTTGACCATTTGCCATCCTGTTCCTTCAGCTTGTACTTTCCCTTCAATAGGGACATAGATCCTCTTTTGGGAGAAGGCCGTGCCAAATTAGGAATTAAGCACTTCTGCCTTTCCTTTCTGATCTGTTATCATTTTGCCATCCACCCTGAGTAGCTGAACCCCCATTTTTTCCTGTGTCTCTTACCATGAACTTTTCTGAAGAAGGCTTTTTTGCACTTTAGCATCCCTTGCTAATCTCATTTCATTCCTAGCTTTAGCCATCTTGACACCAACCCTGAATTTCATGCTACCTGCCTGCATCCCTCCTTTAGAGCCTGGCCTTCCTTCCAGACACGTCCTTTTTGTTTTCAGTTCATCTCTGAGCTTTTTGTGAAGCCACATGGGCACCTTCTGTTGTCTACTACCCCTTTTTCCTGGCTGGAATTGTTTATAACTTTGCCTTTAGAATTTCCTTTTCTAAAAATTCCCACCCATCGTGGACTCCTTTTCTCATTAGAATCACTTCCTATGCTACTTTGCTACTTATCATTGTTCTGCGTCTATTAAAATTGGCTTTCTAAAATCCAGGGTGAGAAGCACATCTGTGCATATCAGCACACAATATTAGCGAGTCTCTGTGGCACAATCAGTTAGTGTGTTCAGCTGTTAGCCAAAAGGTTGGTGGTTTGAGCCCACCCAGGGACGCTAGTTCTTTTGGACATGCACATGGTGGGCATGCCATGAGCAGGGCCGGCTGAACGCGGGGGTCAGACTAGATCGTCCAGGAGACCCCTTCTGACTCACTCTGTTTCTATGTCTCTATCATACTTTTGGACCCTGCCCCTTCTACGTCCTCCACTGTGGCTGGAGCAGAGGCTGGGCATGCTCAGTGGCTGCATGTGCAGGTAATGTTGGCAGCAGTGGGGCTTCTTAGAAGGCAGCAGAGAGAGCCCGTGGTGGTAAGAACACTCTCTCTGCTGGTGCTCAGCCCTCTGGCGTCTGTGCAGGACCAGAATTGAGTTCAGCGCTGGGCATCTGTTGAGTCATTCTTGGCCAACGAAAGGAAAGTGGTAGCGTTCCCTTGGTTCTTCTCCATCCCAAATGAGCAGAAGGGAGCCACAGAGACAAAGCTGTTGGCCAGAGAAGGGGCAGAGGGCAGGCAATGCAGGGCTGCATCCTCTCTGTGTGGGGTATTTCTGCACAGGAGCGGCTGTCAGTGTGAGTATCTTCTGTGGGAACAGGTGTGCTCTCTAAGGGTGTGCACGGGTGGTGTGTAATGCTTGGCTTCTTTGTGTGCATGGTCTGTGTGTACAGTGTGTATGTATAATATAGGAGAATCACCAAAGTTGGGGTGGAGACCCAAATGCAGTTGAGTTGGTCAAGGAGCACCTTCATCTCGGATGCTGCTCAGCTTGTCCCCTTGGCCACAGGGCTGCATATCCTACCCATGGCAAACAGAAGCAGGAGAAGCCACAAACGTTAGCAAATGTGGGCAAATCCGCCATATTTATTTATTTTATGCTGATTCTGGAATTCAGTTTTCTTGGCATGGAATTTGGGTCACCTTGGTGTTTCCCATGAGCTCTGTCACTGCAGAAATCAAGTGTACAGAAAACTGTTTATTCAGAGTCTCGGGTGATTTCTCCTCTGACTTTACAAGCTGTGTGGAGCCAAAGCTCTGTGGAAATCAAAAGCCAGTCCTTTGCGTCTGGCAGGCAGCAGTTACGAGAATCCCCCACCCTGATGTATCTGCATCCCAGCCTGGGGCACAAACACACAGCATTTAAAACCTCTCATATTTATTCCGGTTCCAAAAAGCTCAATCCTGGTTTCTGCTTTGCAGCGCCTGAGGAGCCTTCCTGGCCGTACAAGCCTGAAAAATGTTCACTGGAGGGATGTGTTCAGATAGTTCAGAAGAGAAGTCCTTGGGGACAGCATTTGTTTTAAGCACTGCGTCAAAGCCCCCACACTCCCCTAAAAGCCCTCAAGGAGGCCTGCAGCAGAACCGGATGAGAGGTAAACAGCAAGGATCAGAGATGATGGCTGAAAGGATGTGGCTGAAATAAACAGGGGTGGCCTGTAGATTCTAAGGCACTCTTCCCATTTCTACAAGACTGGATGTCTGCACCAGGCCACTGAGCAGGGACAGGGCAAGTATCTGGGGAGAAGGGACTCTAGCCCCCCCCCCACCCCCCCAGCATAATTTTGCTCAATTACGCAATGCAAAAGTGTTTGGCACCAACCATTCTGATCTAAAAAGATGGATTACAGCACAGAGGATCCCACAGAAAGTTGTGCAAAGCGCCGTGTGCATGACCCAGGCCTGTCTTTCCTGCCATGCAGCAGAAGTGCACATGACCACATCTTTCTATTTGTAGTGACCTGTTTTTGAATGTGGAGAGCATTCTTTGAATAAGAGCATTTGTCTGAAAGTTTGTCAAGCACATATCCACAAGCATGAGGACTAGAGGCTTGCCCCTTTTAACAACCCGAAGCAAAAATTCCAAGGATCACAAGTTCTGTAAAGAATGCTACATCAGAATTCAAAGGCTAACAGTATGTGGCACAACTGTGATTTTGGCGTAAACTAGAGTTCCTGTTTTCTCCGCAAGGGGGAAAATTTTGCCATCAGCTCTCCCAAGTTTCAAGTTCCCCTTCTGATCCATAATACAAAATTCTGACCTCACCAATATACTTTAGCCGGCTCACCTTTTTAAGGACACTGTCCAGGGTTTCCGGGCGGCTTATGTCAAAACAGATGAGAACAGCATCTGAGTCGGGATAGGCAAGGGGGCGCACGTTGTCATAGTATGTCGAGCCTGCATGAGAAAGACACGTAGTTTAGTCTTCAGACTAAACATGGTATTTAACCTTTTAGCTTAGATTGCATGATATGCAAATATTTCCATTTGCAGACTCCCAGAGACATGGAGGAAGAGGTGTGGCCTTCAGATGCAAGAGAACTGAGAGGAACAGTCCCTTGTTGTTGGGAACCGCTGCTCAGTTTTCCCTACACAAACGGCCCTCATGAGAGGGACAGAATTCTTCCCTCCCTGCCACACGCAACAGAGGAACTCCCTTCCCGGGCTGGGTGCCCTAACAATGACTTGTGGGAAAACGATGAGTCCTTCATGTTGAGAAAGTGAGGACTCGCGCCTGCTGGGAAAATATAAAACTCGATCTGCAACCTGAATTACACAGGAACCAATTGTGCTTACTCTGTGGTGAGGGAAAGGCACTCTCAGAGCTCAGAGGCATTCTGTTACCATTGCCACTGCCAGTGCCAGAACTCACGTTGCCACCGGCAGTAAGCACACACACCAGTCCCAAGCCGAGCAGCATCCCAAGCAGCTTTCTCTCACTATCAGATAGCAGACAGCAGACGCAACAGCAGCCTGCAGGCACTGTGTTAATGATGTTTGCTGCTGATCTGCTACTCCAAAATCACTTAGTGAAATCCATTGAAAAAAAGGTGCCGGAACACTGTTCCGGTGCGTTCTACGACAAAAAAAGCCCTGGCTACTGCTACAGGACCAAGCTCTGGTACCAAAACCAGGAAAACTGAAACTAGTAGCCATGTGCCTAGCTCCCATCTCCTCCTGCTGTAACAGATAGCACAACTTCCATATGTCCTACCTTTATTACAGTGTTTGGCATTTCCCTTCCCTGCTCCGCAACACTGGCCACCACTGATGGGAGGGTAAATGTTGAATGTTACAGCATTAGGATACAAGTCATATGTGCTCAATATTAAAAACAGGGCAAAGGGGAAGTCAACAAGTTACTGCTTGTTTAAAGAACAACTCTGTCTTTGTTGTAATGTCTAGTTTTGCCCTTGCCAAAGAAACTGAGACAAAAGTTAGTGCTCTCTCAAAACTGGCTGCACACTGGTGTCCCAGCTCAGCCATGGCGCGGCCCTTCTTGTCATGCCAAAGACTGCAGTACAGGACAGCTGCCTTTTGCGAGCAACATGGCAGCAAACTCTCCCCCTTTCCTTGAAAATCGTAGTGCTTTTTATACAGGGACAATGCACGCTCAAGTTGGTGGGGGGACTGGATGCCCACGCTCACTCTTGGCACCTTGTAACGGTCACCTATGCCACGACCTGATCGGAGCAGCCAACTAGCCAGAAAATCTGAGATACCCACTGTAGGTTCAGCCAACGTTTTAAAATTCCAAGAATCACAGTGGATGGGGCAGGACTCAAGAAAGCATCTATTACAGGGCTGCCCATTCTTTTTGGACCAATGGGTACTATTTGGAATTTGTGAAACTGTTGTGGGCACCATCACAAAATGCCTGGGCAGCATGTCATGTCTATAGATCTTAGTCTGCATCTTATTCAGCAAAAATTTGTTTCATATCTCTTGGGCAACACAGCATTGGTTTAAAAAGGTAAAGGTAAAGGTTTCCCCTTGACATTAAGTCCAGTCATGCCTGACTCCAGGGGGCGGTGCTCATCTCCATTTCCTAGCCGAGGAAGCCAGCGTTGTCCGCAGACAGTCTCCGTGGTCATGTGGCCGGCATGACTAAACACCGAGGTGCATGGAAAGCTGTTACCTGCCCACTAAAGTGGTACCTTTTTATCTACTTGCATTTGCATGCTTTCGAACTGCAAGGTTGGCAGGAGCTGGGATGGCACAACGGGAACTCACTCCGTTGTGCAGATTCGAACTGGCGACCTTTCAATCAACCAGCCCAGCAGCACAGCGGTTTAAACCACTGCGCCACCTGCAGTCCCTCAGCATTGGTTTAGGGATTATTTAATTCAGCTAATTGCTTGTAGTGCAATAAAATGAACACTTCTTTTAAATGGGTTTTACAATGTCCAGTAACTGCTTCTTTTTGAGAGGAGGTTATTACACAGATAAATATTGTACTGCAACAGTCTTTCAGTATTAACTAATATATGCTCTCTTTTCAATTACAGTACTTATTTGCTTTATGGAAATTAACCAATGGAATAGGAAATGGATTCTCTGTGCCCTTCTTATACTGAAAGGAGTGCTATTACAAAATAGGAAAGATACTCACCTTCTGTATTGCAATGGACTAAAGTCAGAAACATTGTGCAGCTACCCTGCCTTTGCTTACTCAACAGGTTTCCCACAATGAATAAAAAGGATGGAAAACAAAGGAGGGCTATGAGGTGAAGATGACATCTTGACCGTGTAAAATTCCATGAAGGAGGCAGGGTGATGGAAGGTGGGAACAACCTGAGACACCTTCTTATTACTTGATATGTTCTAAGAGGGCAGACCTGCTGCTTAAAGCAAATGTATCTGTAGCCCTGCAGTGAGTCCTCCTCTCCCAAACCTAACAAAATCCCACGATCTAACCCCATGCTGCACTGCACCATTTCAGAAAGGACAGCACACGGCCAAATCCATGTTCTTCCCTCCTTGTTGAGGCTTCCCTCTTCCACCCTTGGATGAAAGGAGAGGCATCACCCTGCTGAGAGCATACCCTCCACTCCTTCCCCAAAACCACACAGCAGCAGGAGAAATAGTCAAGCTGCTGTCACACAAGGATTTGCCACGGAGGAAGTAAAAGCAGCAGGCATTTCTAAAGGGTTGTGGCTTTTTGTTTAACTGAGACTGAAAAACCATCAGTGAATGAAAATGAGTTTCATATTTAGTTATTCATTTCATTTCTATAGAGTCCAATAGCCAAAGCTCTCTGGATGGTTTACAAAAATTAAAACCCTAAAATACAACACGAGAAAGCATAATCTAAAATTAAAACTGTAAAATAGAACAAAACTAAAGCAAAAACCAGATAATAGCCAGCAGCAGTGTAAGACCTAGAAGCACAACACCACAGGTAGGCATTGCAACTTTCCCAGAGGCAAGATTGTCTCCAGCACAAGAATGCCACCCCCATGCCCATTATCTGAGGAATGCAGCCAGTCTGGATTTCCTAGAAGTGATCAGGGCAGGCAGTGCCAAGGGAGAACTCCTAAGGTCCAACCGAAACTTTTGCACAGGCGTAACTGGTTCAGCAAGATGCAGCCACTAGAGGGCGCACTGCACCTCAGGCACCTCTCCCAAATCAGTTCCATTTCACCTGGTTCCCCTTGGCTGCATATTGTAACCTACGTCATAGAGGTATGAAGGAGGATTAGAATGGGGTGGGGGAGAGAGAGAGAGAGAGAAGTGATTCAAAATTTAAAAGGACTATGAAAGGCGCACAGGCTTGTGCATCTTATTGAATGACTTTGTCTATGGCACAGAGTCCAACATAAAACATAATACTATATAACATATAGCCATGCAGAATAGAAAATGCCAATTAAAAATCATGGACATATTTACAGAAGGTCTAAAACAGATCATCTCCTTTACATTCCCTGAGCTTCTTGCATTACCAGTTAGCAAACACCTTGACTTAATGAGAAGAACAGTTTCAAAGCTGCATATGCATGAGGAGACCCCCCCCCCCCACCGCCCGCCTGACTGTAGCTCTCGTGGGGGGTGGCTGGGGAGGGACAGGGCAGGCAGGCCACTTGCTGGGAACAGAGAGTAAGTTTTCCCCATATGCTTGCAGGCACCGTTGCCCACAGCAAAGTACTACTCTCCAAAATCTCCATTCAGTCACACAGCAGCACAATTACAATTGCAAGGCCAGAGTCCACCTGCATCCCACAGAAGACAATGGCGCAAGCCAGTCAGTGCCTCCGTGGTCACTGCCAGAAGTTTTGGATCAGGGCTTTTCTGCTGATGTGCCGGTGCACTATAGAGCAGTTGTGTAACCATGCGCTACCAAACCATGATGAAGAGGAAAGCCAGTAAGAACCTGGCGAGAATGACCCTGCCCAGAAGTTTAGATCTGGGTGAGCAGCAGATCACCGCTGGCAGCCTGGGCGCTGGAAGCCCCCCTCGCAGGGATAGCCATCCCTCCAAAGCTGCATTAAGAGTTGAGGGTTTTTTGTCTGCTCAGGCATATTAAAGCGTTATGTTGTCTTCGTCCACATGTGGCTTTTACAGTCTTTACTGCCTGTTAGTTTGTAGCTGTTATGAAGGGTTTTGTTTTATTGTATTTCTGTTTATTTAAATAAATTTGGTATGGGTTGATTCTGACTGAGGTCCCTTCAACAGGGCTGGTGGAAGGAACTTTTCTGACCCTTCTGCCCATGGCAGCACCTCCAGCCCACTGACAATAGTGACCAAAGAGGCCTCCCCTCACCAGTTCGGCCTCCTCGACTGCGAACTACCCCATTCAGCTTCAGCTACCGCTGGCCTACTTACTGGTATGTTCAGGGAGCTTTTGGAGGGGCCGCCGTGGGAGAAACCGACTTCCACCATGCAGTTGCATTTAACTATGCCTGTTGTACACTGCCCTGAAATCCATGGGTTAGCAATAATAAATAGTACGAAAAGTACAAAATGCCCTTCTTTGCACAACGGAGCAACAAGGGATGAAGAATGTGTGGAAATGTGTGGCATTAGATGTCCATGCAACTGCTCAGGCAGTTGAAGAAAAAAAAAAAAGAATTAAGAACAGAATCTCACTTAAATTCCAAATTTCATGAAATGTCAGTATCCGATTTCAGAACTAACTTCGGTTTTCTCTCCACATAGGCCTATTCACCACCCACACACACATCCAAAGAGAAATCCCTGCCAGATACTGCTTTTCACCAGTGGGGCTCCTCCATTGCAAGCACATGAAACTGGATCGACCTAATACTAGATCCTGAAATTTCTCCCTAAAGCTGCATCATTTCAAGAGAGCCCAAGTACATTTCTCAGCATTTCCAATCACACCACTTTCCCCCACTGATCACTTTCCTCCCCACAATTCTTACCAAGATGGGGTCTTTTCCATGCACTCATGTGAGTTCAAGAAGTACAAAATCAGTCAGGCTGACACACCCTCCAGCGCGCATGCAGCTAGGAAGCCAACAGCTCATAAACTCCCAACCATTCATTCCCAATTCTTTCCAGAATGCTGCAATGCTTATTTATTTATTTGGAAAACTTATATGTCGCCCCATTCGCAAAAGCCTCGGGGTGGCAATAGATTCTGAACTCATTTGGCAATAATCTGCAGGGATGGCCTAAATAAGAAGCTGATGTTTATCTACATGCAGTTTGGGCTAGCCATAGCATAGAGACCTTCACAACGGAGAGGCACTGGCACTCTCTTCAGTTAAAAGGAGAGTTTTGCACAGAACTCTTTACTATGTGATGCCCCAGACCCCAAGTCATATTTACACATTAGGGACTACGGATTTTACACTAAAAATAAGAAGCAGTGCTTTGTGTTGGCAAGAGTTGCTGTCAAGCATGTTGCCCACCCCCATGCTATTATGTGCATAAATTAATAAGGCACTAGGATTGTGCAAAATAAGCGTTCAAAGCCTACTCCGCACTAAGGATGGAATTCCTCCTATGAGACACTGTGGCAGGATAATTCTCTCATAAATACTTAAAAGAATGTCTAATCTAAACATCATCGGATGAAAGTGTCACTAATCAGGCAACAAGTTCACCACTCTCTCAAACTGGGTGTAGCACGCTCTCTGCTAAAAATAACTGAATAAAAATATCTCTATTCCGTCCCATAAAAAGACAGGAACACACAAGCAAAATCAAATATATTTTCACATAATTTATTCCTCTGCTAGCCATGTAAAGAGGCAGGGAGCAATGAAACTGCTTGCTCCCATGGGCCAGCCAGCCGGGCCTTCTCAGAGCTGCCAGCCTCTGCTTTCACAAGGAAAGCATTGTCCATATGCTTTCAAGCTCTATGGCTTGAAACATACTCCTTCCAAAACTACAAAACGATAGTATTTCCAGGATATGGAGTTCTGCAGCTGCTACCTTACAAATTATGATTCTGGAAACACCCAGGCATAATTGGCAGCTCTTGTGGGGCTGGGCTGGGGTTAGGGTTAGGACTGGCAGTCCTTGGAGGCAGAGAGATTCTGCACTGCAGGCAGTGGCTTTATCAGGCTATGATTTTAGCAGCGACTTAGAAAACGGAGGGAGGCGTGAGCAAGAAATTTGGAGGAGAGGGACCCATAAACACTCAAAGTCCTCCGAAGGTTTGTTCCTTTTTTAAAAAACAGACAAGAACTCTATGCCTTTAACAGCTGCTTAACAAGCAGAAATCAACAGGTAAGATTTTCCCAGCACTGAAACTTAATGATGGGAAAAATTTCATCTGCCAGTTGCACAGCTGCTAAAGACATAAAACCCCAGTCTACAGAAAAGGTAGCAACCCTCCCAGACTTCCTCCCCCTTATCGCAGAAAGACAAAGCCAGACAAGGAGGATGAATCCAGGGCCCCTGCAGCTTCCAACGAGGATGCATTGCAGCAGGATTAATTGTTTTTCCACAGCCTACAATCCAGTTGGTTGTACTCCAGCACCATTCCAGGGTTTGGCTACTGATGTCATGGCAACATCACATGTAACTTTCTCTTTGTGAAGACTTCCTTTTATCTTCTGATCCCAGCAACCAAAAGTTGCTCCTGAGGGTATATGGACAAACTAAAATGCCAGCTACAGTTCAGACTGCAAATTCCCCTTCACCAAAGCATCCCACAAGCAGGTCCCAGGTTAGATAGCCTCCTCCCCAGAGACAAAACTTGCTGCCAGTCTGCGTCTCTTCACATGCATTCATTTTATATCCTACTTCACTACTGCTGAGCAACAGCATCTGCTTAATTCATTCAACCACCCAGACCATTCCTGCCACATTGTAGACATGCAAACCAAGAGATGATGTGACAAGCATCAAGAAACAGGTGGGTGTGTGCATGCCTAGACCCCTGTATTACCTTTCCTTACCAATGCTGATGGAAGCAATAGGAGGTCTAAAACCCAGAGAGGGCATGCAGATTTCACACTCTCTGAGCAGGATCACAGCACTCTGATGTTCTGAACACTGCTTGGCATGCAGCACAGCACCACCCGTTTCCTTTCCTCCTTCACAGAACAGCGGTGGTACTATCACCCTAGTCGAGTTCCTAGCTCTGAAAACTGGGGAGTAAGCAGCCCATTCGACTCCCCCACTTCCCTATGTCAACTATCAATTTACTTCTTTCATCTCATCAACATTCCTTCCCATTCTTCATGCCCCCCTTCCCAAAGATCCTCAGCCAGAAGTTGCAGGTTCTCATACTTCTGTCCCATTGAAATGTGTGCAAATAAGCGTGGGCTAAACAGCAAGAACAAATTCCCCATAGTCAAAGACATTTCACCATGTTTAAAAAAAGGGAGGGGGGGACACCAAGATGCCTTTCTAAATAAAGTTGCTTTAGTCAGTGCTGAATTTCCTGAGAGAGGTCCTAGAGTTCAACTCTGCCTGAGAACCATATTTCTGACCCGCTGCCACCAAACCCTACATGTAGAAGTTTCCCCTCAGTGGTGAGGGGGAAATATGCTGTACACATTCTCTTATCATTTTCTGTTCCATTGCTAGCACACACAAAATGGCTGACTCTGAAGGATCACATTAAGAGGCAGAACAAAAGCAAGTGGCTGGAGCAGAGGAGAGCCGAACCCAAATTAAGTAAGTGCCATCTTTACCCAAATGAAGGTTCCCAAATACACCTGCTGACCTCTGCCTTCCCGCCTCCCCTGTTTATACTAGTTATCAGACAAAGGTTACCCTGCAGCCTCCTCAATCCAAGTGAAAGCTCAGCCCTGACAAATATCCCTTGGCTAGACAATCAGTGTCAGATAATGTCTAGGGCCTGGTGCTATGGCTGGGAAGACCTGGGTTCAAGTCACTAATCAGTCCTGAAGCTCACCCTGGACCTTTTCTCTCAGTCTATCTCACCTCATGGGGTTGTTGTGAGCATTAGGGGGAGAACCAGATGGACAGCCCAGGTCTCTTGCCAGGACAGAATTGTAACAAAGCAACTGAATAATGAGTGAAGCACGAGGCACCTCTACATGCAATGTGAGTTGCCTTCACCAAGAGTCACATAAACATGCCATGATGCCTCACTAGGCTCCTGCAAGGTCTCATTTCATTCTGACTTACACTCTTCTAGAAAGCATCAGGTGGTATTTCTGGTTGCAGACAATTTCATCTCACCATTAAAAATCTGTCCCTTCTTTTAAAGACCTGACGCTGTGGTTGATTTTCTCATTAGGCAAGGACCCCATTTCCAACACTTGACATGTGGAAGCTGACAAAGATCTGGAAGGAATACTTTGCAGCCTGACACTCTGCTTGTCTAATGCTGGGCCCTTTGGTTTCTGGTCTTGTGTTGTGAGAGGGCAGCCTCCCAAGAGATGCTCTCCTCCATTATCAGTGCGTATACTCCTAGTCTCAGGTTCAGAGTAGGTTTGTAGTGGCTCAGATTAAGCCCAGCACTGAGCCTGTTGGATGGACAGTTACACTGGGTCCTCGCTATCTTTTCCCTATCCCTATTCCAGTAAAGGCCTTCTCAGAAACACTCCTCCTTTCAAGCATCTCTCCTTCCTGCTCTCAACACACCATGATTTGCATCTATCAGCACAAACCTCATCCAAGCAATTTCAGTAGCCATATACCTCCTCTGGGGACTGAAGAAGAGACGGGGAATCAATAAGCTGTTTCCCATGCCTACATTTACCCAACCTCTGAAGGGCACCAAGAAAAACAAAGCACAGCAATTTTTCTCTCTTACTAAGATAGCAGCTTGCAGACCACTTTAAAAACAACAGCACACTTAAACATGTAATCATCAGCATCAGCATCAGGTACAAAACACTGGACTGAGCTAGTTCAGGCAATGATGACTTTTTAGAGTGTCAGGGAACTCTTCACCTGCAACTGCTGGCTGTTTCCCAGGGCACTTCCTGGCATTTCCAGGGCAGAAACCAGCCCCAGCCCAGAGGAACTGGGACAACACAAAATGGCATTATCAAGTTGCAACTGGAGAAGTGTTTTGTGATATTTGAAAACTTGCATATGTAAATTACAAATAATGTTGTTCCGGTAAAAGATTTATTTTACCCATTTTTTATTTCCTATGCCACTGGGACAAAGACAACCAGCAACACCTCAATAGCGCCTCTTCTCTCAATCAAACCAGATCAGATGCTAAATGCACGGTTGCATTTCACCTATCTAGTTTTTTCCTCCACTTAATCCCACAGTGAGAGAAGTGAAGAGCATAAAGATCTCTCCCTTGGCAAAGTCCTTTCCAGGGCATCTTTAGCTTAACCCTTTAGTCTCCAACTTTTTCCCAGTTGAAACAAATAAAATTTGTCTCACTTCTCTACATTGTTAGGTTCACCTTTCCTTTTGCCCCCTCTACTGTTGGATTTTCTGCAAACTCCTTGGGCAGATCCTAATCCTTTTAATATTTTACCCTGAAAGGCACTGTGTACAGCCACCTAAATAGCAAGAATGAAGTGCAATACAAAATACGTTCTCACAGAGTGGAGCAGGCGAGTCAGTTTACTTTCAGCTCCCAGCCTTCTGAGTTTGCATCAAAGTTTCTCTCATTTGTTTCTTAAATTTCAATCCCTCCTAGTGCAGCAGAGGAAACTGAATTTGGTCCTCTGAGTCCTGACTGACACAGTAGCACGATGAGGATGTTTACTCCGCCCAGAGAGCTCTGGCTACCAGTGGTTCAGAAATGAAATAGGTAATACTGCACACCCTACAGCACATCTGGGGCCTCCACATCGCATCGCTTCCTGATCAGGAGGCAGTCCTCTTGCGCATGCACTCATTCAGATCGCCCTTTCAGTGCCATGTGTTCCAATACGCGATATCTTGAGCAACAGTCTAGCTTTGAACCCTAAAATTAGCCTGGTGCCCTCCTAAACAATAAACTACCACTACCAGGAGAATGTTGCCGACAATCCACCCCTTAACACAATGCAGTTGGCTTCCCTCTTACTTTAAAGCAGCTTGGGTGCTGCCAGGAAACTGCAAGGTGCAGTTCATTCACGGCCAGCAAGATTGTCATGTATATTTTCCAAATTGCACTCTTCATGAGAAAATATTCCAGGATGATGAGGTGGAGAGTCATACTACATCAGCACAAGTCACAGCATGTTAACATTTATCCTTTCAGCAAGTAGATTAAGATTTAAATTACTCTCTTCTGTAACAATGACATCCAAGCCTTTTTCTTTTAGAGAGCAACTACGGGAGTAGTAGTGCAACAGAAGACAAGTAGATTTGTTGTGTGTTTTAAGCATGAGATGAGCCCTGAAATAAATGCGATTATGAGGAATATGTGAAGTAACAGGAGTGGATATGAGCAGAGGGCTTTTTCCTAACCAGTAGCAAGAACCAACCCCTTCATTATCAAGGATTAGAGAGTTAAGAAAAAGCTTCAGGGCAGACCAGAGATCCAGTGCATCTAACTGAGAAATGAGGGCACAGAACATTCCTGGAAAGAAATACTTAAACTCAAGGGTACATATAATATCAAAAAACTAGCTCCAGACCCCCTATTTCTCTGCACTTCTGCTCTATGCCATTTTGGGAACCTGTGTATTTTGTCAAAGGCAAGTAACAGGCTGAAGTTGCATCCACTTTTTGTGTTTTTGAAGTGGACATCAGCCATTGCCACTGCTTCCCAAAATGCCTTGTTAAGTGTAATCTGATGCTTGCAATTTCTAACCCTTGGCGAATTCATTCAGACTACAAGTCCCAATCTTGAAACTGGATCCATCTAAAACTGCAGACCTCATGGCTAATTTTTTAAACTTTGTTTTTCCCTCTATCTTCTGTTTTTTCACCTGCTGAAGAGCTCTGATACTAAAGCATCAAAAACTAAAGCATGATTTTGTGGCGTTTTGGCCTAATAAAACATTGTCCACCTGTGAATTTTAGACATTTTTCCTCATGGACCAACCCAGCTTCCCTATTTTTGAATGTGTTACAGCATTACACCTATTTCAATTTTGCTGCTAGCTTTAGAACAGCTGCAAGATAAAGAAGTAATTGTATCTGAGAATCTTTTAAAATAGAGAACTAGAATAGCAACTTCAAATGCAAAATCAGGATGACAAAACATTTCTGCAGGGCAATCAATTCAGAAGTAACACCCACTTTTCTTTGTAGTTTCTGTGGTCAGGAGTTCTCTCAGCCACTTGCTTTAGCCAGATCACCTCCCATCCCAACTGTTCAAATTCCAGTAGGTAACTGTTCTGAGCAAACCAAAAGCATTAGATCAGACCATCTGGCCTAAAACAATGGTCAGGGATTTTAACCTCCCATCAGCCAGGTTCATTTGTCTAACCTCAAGAAGCCAACCCCACCCCCCGCAACCCTACCAGCAAGGTCTACCAGAAAAGCTCTTTCCTGAAGTGGGCGCACAACAGTGCAGAGCAGCCTGTTCTTCCAAAAGAGACTGGTGCTATTACGAACAATTCAGAAGCTTTTATGCCTTTAAAAGTCACCTGTCAAGCATTGGTCATCTTGAACTCTCCCCATCTAAACTTTCTCTTTCCTTCTGCGCATTGTTAGTCCTTGAGGGTAGGACAGGCTTCTTTACCACATTCCACAGTTACCTTAACAATGGACGGACAAGCAGGCAGATGCCCATCACTGTCTTAGACCCCATCCTTGTCAATTTCTCTCTATCAACAAGGTTTACAACTGGAGGGGTTTCGCGGCTTTTCTGCAGATTGGAACCAGTTAAAGGTGCTCTCCAGGTCAAGCATCGGCAAGGTCACAAAGAATTCAAGCACATGAAAACAGAAAGTTTGTATCACTCTAACCATGGCCATGACATTAGTTTTTAAGCAAGGGATGTGGTGGGAGGGCTTAGCATTGCTTTACCACGTGCAGCCCCTTTCAGGCTACATGGCCAGCTGCTGCATTAGAAATGGGAGCTCATTCCAAAAGCATCTTGTGGCATGGAATGTGGCCTTGGTATCCTTTCCACTGGGCCAGCACAAGCCCTTTTGTGCAAGCTGAAGCAGCTCTCTGGATCCGAGCCCCTGCCCGACACTGGTCCACCAGATGCCGCCAGTGAAGTTCACGCACAGGGCTCAGTGGCTCACTCCTAACAGCTGGGAAGCACAAGTATCATCTTATTGCTAAGCATGGTTTTCAGTCATTAGCTTGTATGGCTAATAAACACTGCTAGACCCATTCACCAACAAGGGGTTGCATGTTTAGCCGAATCCACTATCATTACTAAGCAATGTGACAGCGTGCCAAATCTTTGTAGCCACTGAATGTGTCCCAGCTTTGGTCAAAGCTTGTGTCCTGTTCAATGCTAGAAAATGCTGAAGCTTTGCAATCATTTTGTGTACCACTCTGGCTTCCCATAGCAGGAGAACTTTTTGCTTGCTTCCCCCTCCCGCAGGCTTTTCCCCGCTCTAATCAAACAGAAGAGCCTTTCTGCAGCCTCCCAAGAAGCCTCCAATAGTTTTGCCACAGCTGCACCATACACAACAGAGCCCTTTGCCCAATCCAACAAAGCAGAAGATAGATGCTTTGCCAAGGGAATGGATTGACTATGCCAATCACGATGCTGTAAAGTTAATGAATGCAAAGCTAAAGCTGAGACAGAAAAAGGAAGTGCCAGCAATTCAGATGATCCTTCTCCTGCACTCAGAATCAGCAACGTTTATCCCTTACATTATCATGGGCTGAAGCAACTTATCCAGGCCTCAGTGTGACAGGTTTTTCAACATGTGGAAGGCTTGGGGTTTAAAAAATAGAAGGAAACATGTGAAAAGGCAACAAGACTGAGACCAAGCATGGTCTTTGGAGAGCTGCTGCCAAAATCCTGGACAAAAGTAAGTGGTTTCTTTTTGCATGTAAGAAAAGGAGGATTTGAGCCTTCCTGCCTACATTCCTCCCAGGGGTAAGGCTACACATGGAATAGTGGCTCAGATTTCTGCTTTATTCTTTCCTGAACTCACCCAGAATCTCAGAATTCATTCTGTACCTTCCGTACCTAATCAGGTACTAGTAGGAAGCAGCACACAAAGGCACAGAGTGGAGAAAATATTATGACAGTGTTGGGACTGAGAGTTGAGATGAGCCGGAGACATGAGGAGGCCTTAATAAAATTGCAGTGAAATCATGCATCCTAAAAAATCATGCTCCTTCCAGTAGCTAAGGCCAAGAAGACCAGCAGAAATGGTAAGGGGGGGCCAGCTTCCCCTGCATGGCCAACACTGTTTCAGGGTGAACCCAAAGAGATCCATTTGCAGCATTCTAGTAATAATAAACAGCTTCATGTCAGGTGGGATTTGAGGCCAGCACTAGGCTCTCACCAGAACAAGTATACTTTGAACATATGCAGAAAACAATTTCCTCGGCACCAGCTACCTAAAGCCAGCATCCAAAAACAAAGGGTCTGATTTTACTAATATATTGATATTGAATTCAGTATCGGAATTCAAGAACCTGGACTAAATTCTGAAAGAAACAAAATCATAAGAAAGAGCACTTGTACAATGCCTTTCCAATATTGCATCTCAGATTATGAGGAAAAGATTTTCCTCAGCACAGGGCATGATTTCTGGACAGGCCTGAAGTGAAAACATCCAAGACTTCATGTAACAAAAAAGCCCTGAACTCCCATAGAGCACTGAATGACAAAAAGATAGATAAATTTGTGGGTTTGAATGTATTGGTTGTATTTGTTTAAAATCCCTTGGCAACTTTATTCTATTTTACTTTATTTTACATATACTTTTCTTCTTTTTGCATAAAAAGAAGCTAAGTAAAAAGCATAAAACTAAGTAAAAAGCATAAAATACTGAAAAACACACTAGTGTCAATATGGGCTACTTTTCCGGGGGCTAAGAGAGAAGGGGAGACCTAAGGATCTTTTGCAGCAGTGGAAACAAGATGGAAAGTGTGACAAATACTTAGCTTATGTGCTATTATAACTAAAAAGAAAGGGGAGTATTTCTGAACACGTGCAAAGTCCATTTCTTCCTAACCAGCTAATTCCAACCTTTTAGGGAAAAATATATTGGTTTAATAAATCAAATATCTTTTTTGACAACCCTTCTTGAATCACTTAGCCTTCCTCCTCTCCTGTATACTGAGGATATACACATTTGAATAAGAAGAAGCATCACAAAACCTCTTCAACCTCCCCAGGCAGAATCCATCCAACTGCGACCCCTGAGAGCAGTCATAGGGCAGTTTCTGTCCAGGTCCACAGGTCCTCCCAAGGTGTGTGCTCTCCCTTTCCCCCCACTTACCTGAAGTGTCCCACATGTTAAGTTCAATGCGCTGCTTGTCAATCTCAAAACTGGCAGTGTAGTTCTCAAACACAGTGGGGACATAGTTCTGCAGGGGAGGGGCAGTGGGAGACAACATAATGCATGAAACTGGAGTGAGATGTAGTGTTCACTGGGAAGGAGATATTCTCGCTTTCTTAGAATGAGTATTCCAGGGGCTCGGGTCTTCCTTGAATCCCTTTCCTTCTATACTGGTATGTGCTGGCCCTGGTTGTGTTTACTTAATAGCAATCAAGAGGAACTTTGCACATGCTCAGAGGCACTTGGGCTCTGAGGCCTTGAAAACCCCTGAGTACTAATTTGCCATCCTCAGCCAGGCTTCTTCTAGTTTCCCCCTGCCAGAATCTCTCTCTCTCTCTCTCATCATCCCCTCAAGCTTCCCCATCTTCCTCAAATCCCCCCCTAAATCGTCCTGTCCTGCCCCTCCACTCCAGGCTGCTACTTCAACATTAAGTCCCTTGAACCTCGCCCCTGCACAAACATCCCCCGCAGCCCCGCAACGCCTCTTTGCTCCCAGGGCCATACGCACCCTGCCTCGTCATGCACCCGCGCCCTCCCTCCCTCTCCCTGGCCTCCCCAGTTCCACAGTCTCCCACAATACAGCTCTGAAGCTGCTCCGACTTCAGGACTGGATCTGCAAGAAGCAACGGCGGTGCACCCGCTCCCGGGTCCCAACTCCCCAGTCCCTGCACCCCTAAAGCAGGGCATCCCGGGAAGGTCGTTTCCACCACATGCCTCCTCCCTGCCAGCAGCCCTCTCCCCCACGACAGCGCTCCACAGCCTCTCCCCTCCACTGCAGCAGCCCGGCACTCCACCCCCGTTCCTAGGGCTGCCTGCGCACCTCCACAGCTTCCCTTCCCGGGCTACAGCATGACCTTCCCAGCCCCGAGTCCTCGCTCCGGCGCCCCGCCGTCGGCGCCCATTCCCACCCCCTCGGGCGTGCGCCTGGTCCTCTCGCCGGGGCTGCTCGCGGCTCTGCCCAAGCGCCCCAGACCGTCCTTCGAGGCGCCCGGCTCCCCCGCCGCAGGGCTGCCTGCGCGCTCTTCCTGCGATGCCCCGACTTTCCCCGGCTGCCCGAGCTGCCCCTACCTCGGGGTAGGCGTCCTTGGCGAAGACGTGGAGCAGCGCCGTCTTGCCGCACTGACTGTCACCGACCACCACGATCTTGCAGCGCGCCAGCTGGTTCTCCATGACGCCCGCGCGACAGACTGCCCGAGCCGCGCACAGACGACGCGCTGCCTCTCAGCCCCGACGCGACAGCATCGCTCGGCCGCGGGCGCTCCACTCGCAGAGCCCGGCTCCCGCCGCTGTTTTCCGGCTCCCGAAGCCGCACCCCCGCTCCACCCTCCGGAGCCCCCTCGCCAGCGGTCCTGGAGCGTCCGGCAGTGCGCCCCGTCGCCTGGAGGGGCGCTGCTGGCCGCTTTCTTCCCATCCTTCCGGGCCGGCGCTTAAGGGGTCTTCTGACCTGCGGAAGAATTGGCGTCTGCGGGACGCGAGGGCTGCGGCGAGTGTGGCCCCACTGCTGAGACCGGCCTCGGGGACTCTCCTCCCAGGAAGGCGAGCCGCCCCGACCCTAAACTCGGCATTCTCCCTCTAAAGACCCTTGTAAAGCTAGTAGCTACTTTATCCAGCGAGACAAAAGTTCGTCCTCTTGGGACGCAATCAAGCCTATGTAATTGTTACACGGTTTAGGAAAAAAAAGTCCTCCAATTCCCAGCATACTTCCAGGTAGCCATGCTGGCTAGGGCATGCTGGGAATTGGAGGACTTGTTTTCCTGTCTAGCCATGCATAGAATTGCGCTCTTTGACGACCCCCCCCCTTGCGCTCCGGATTATTTTTCCCGTCAGACTTAGGAGAACATGAAAATTTCTTGCTAAAAACTTCATTTTTCTTCAAATTTCACTTTTTAAACATACATACATACATACATACATTCATTCATTCATTCATTCATTCATTCATTCATTTATTTATTTATTTATTTATTTATACAGCTTCTTACCGTCCTCCATAGCCAATTTGGCTCTCAGAATGGTTTACAAGATTAGAAATAAGGTTAAATTAAAAATACAATATAATAAAATAGCAAAACTATCATTACAATAACAATACATTTCAGCAGTCCCACACCTGAGCCAATCAACAAGAACAAAAATAAGTAAATAATAAAAGGAAAATAAACATAAACAACTAAAAATAATAGCTTAAATAAACAGTGACCAGGCAAGTACATGAAACAATTATAATAATTTTTAAAAATACATCACTTAACAATTAAAATTCTGGAAAAACAAAAATGTTTTTGCCTGGTGCAAGAAGTTGTATAACATCAATGCCAGGTGTATTCCTAAGGAGAGTGAGTTCCATAAGGTGCCACAACTGAGAAGACCCTTCCCTGAGTAGCCATCTTCCTGTATTTTACTCCTTGAATTAATTTTCTTAAAATGCTTTGCTGAAATTAAGAAACTGCTAGAAAGACAGCGCTCTTTCTTCCCTTTTACTTTGCAACAAATTGCAATTATTTTTAGAGGGTGGGTAGGAGAGATGTCAACCCCAGGATATAGACGCCAAAGCCATACTGAAAGAAAGATACCTAAAATGTTTCAAAGAAAGAAACATTGCCTTTTCATCCACTGCCTTAAATGTCACTTTTCTATTAGGTGTTTTCTCCTAGGAAAAGGTATCTTTTGGGACAGGTGACCCTCTTCCAAGATTTTGGAAAAGGAGGGAGGGTTAGGTTGGGGATGAGGAAACAATTATAATTCTGACAGGTGAGTCTAAAATATATTTATGGTTTGATTCCAGCAGTGTCTACTCAGAGTAAGTTTACTGGCTGGGGTTTAATCCCTGGTAATTCAATAAGAGTCAATTAACAGTCTTCCCTGTTTCCCTCCATATGCTTGGGACTACAACTCCCAGTATTTCTGACCATTGGCTCTGCTGGCTGGGGCTGATGGGAGATGAAGTCCAAAATATCTGGAGGGAAAAAGGCTGGGGGAGGCTGAAGTCAAGGTATGAATCAGTGCCAGTGCAGACAAAATTCAGTGGCAGCAAGAGTCCTGAAGGAACGCTGGTGTGAACACATGAAATCAGGAGAGGCCCAGTGTTTGGTAGCAGCCATGCATCCTTTCCCAAACTCAAGCGTGCTAAATGTGCTTGACCGCAGCTTCTATATCCCACAGCCATGGCAGTCATGGCTGGGCTCCTTGGGGGTTGTGTTCATTACAGCAAGCAAGGGCTGCCACGAGGCTGGAACAGAATATGGACTCCAGTCTGGACTTGGTTAGCCGCTTACCACCACACCATTATGCACTGGGTAACTGTTCTTCTCCACAGTTTTCCACTATAAAGAAAAGTATTTTCAGAACTGTATGTGCCCCACAGCTACTAATATATTCCTGTACGCAACTGTATTTTTTATTGTTCTGTGGTACATGAACCAATCAACATGTACTCCGTAATCCATGCAGTATAATGGCATGCTAATTTTAGATGAGAATGTGTATATCCAATCTGCAACTTGGGAGGATTTTTGGTTTTTTTGTGGACAGCTGTACGTCATTCCACCATTTAAGATGAAAACACGATGCTTGAAATGCATCCTAACTAGACTTCATGGCTTTCAATGTTTCTCTCTGTATATAAGTTTCTGCAATTTTGGAGGACCTTTGGGGGTATTTTGTGCATGACTTCAAGTTCATTCCACTGAGGTTTGTAATGATAATATGAAGTACAGATGTCCTGCATAGTATGGGAATACTATCCAGGGTAGGTTTTCGAATGCCAAACCAAATTTTCTTTCTGCCTACAAATGCATGAAACACTGCAATTTTGGAGTGCTTTTGATTTTGTTTGTTTGTTTATTTATTTATTTACTTACTGAGAACAAATCCAGGTTCATTCTGTCATGGCCAAATTGAAAACACAAAGGAAAATATCCAAGTTTTCTGCACTTTTGAAAGATTTTTGGTGCCTATATTATAAACGACTCCAGGATCATTTCAGCAATGCTTAAACTGAGAATAGGAGGTTTGGAATTGCCTGGAAAGCACAGAAAAGTAATCCAAAATTGCTTTTGAGACTCCAACCCATTTTTTCCCTCTGCATATAAACATGTGAAAATACCTAATTTTTCTGAAATCCCAAAGAATCTTTGGTTTTGTTTTTCTGAAGGTTCATTCTACCAAGGTTTAGGATGAAAATATTATACTTCACAAGGCCTAGATAGTCAGATACCTCATACTAGGTAACTCAGGGTGGGAACTCAATTATTTCTCTGTATGAAATATGTGAAAATACCTGATCTATTTTCAACTTCAGAGTGGTGCCTTGTTCTGCCAAGTCTTAGACCGAAAATACACAGCAGTGAATGGCGTGAACAAGACAGAAAACACATCTAGGTGGAATTAAGGGACATCAAAGTAACATTTTTTCCAGCAAGTGAATGTATGAAAAAAAACCATTTTTTTCCTGCAATTTCAGAGGATTGGGTGGGTTGTGAGTGACTGAATTTTTATTCATTCTGCTGAGGCTTAGATTGAAAGTAAGAAGCCTAGAATGAGCTAGACCAGGCAAACATCCCATCCCATATCTGAAAACGCTGATTTTTCTTCCATTTCAGAGACCTGTTGGTTCCTTTTGTAAGGAATTCTGGGTTCCTTCTACACATCATAGTTAGTTCTGGTGTGCCAGCCCAATTTTTCTTTCTGCATGCAAAAGAGGGAAACCTGATTTTTCTGAAGTTTTGTAGAATCGCTGGAATCTCAGAATGACTGTAGATTAGTTTCATTGAAATTTAGGATTAAAATATGAGGTTTGTAATGGCTTGGACCCATCCTAGGTGTATTTTGTAGTGGGAGTCCAGTTTTCTTCGCTCTACACAAGAGTATGAAATGCTCTAATTTTTCTGGAATTTCAGAGGAGTTTTGGGCAGGGGCTTTCTGTAGATTTAGTCAGTGGAATAAACTTTTCCCCCCACCCCACTTACACTCTCCAGCAAACTTAGGCAAAATCTTAGAAATACAGTGGGCCTTCAGGTTACAAATTACTAGTTCAACGTGGGCTAGGTGGAAGTGTCAGATGGATTCACAACTGGCTGCAGAATCAGACCCAAAGAGTGCTCATCAATGGCATCTTCTCAGACTGGGAAGAGGTCACGGGTTGGGTACCATAGCCCAGTGCTGTTCAACATTTGTATGAATGATTTGGATGAGGAAGTGCAGGGAACAATTATTAAATTTGCAGATGTCACAAAACTGGGTGGGATAGCTTAACAACCTGGAAGACAGGAGCAAAACTCAAAGCAATATTGATTGGTTGGCACTCTGGGCTGTAAACAACAGAATGAGATTCAATAGAGCAAATGCCAAGATCGGCACCGGGGATGGGGGGACCTAAATTAATAGTTAAAGATTGGGAGTACTTGACTTAACAATAGTGCAACTGAGAAGCCTCTTGGAATTGTTGCAGATCACGAGCTGAATATGAGTCAACAATGTGATGTGGCTGCAGAAAGGGCAAATGGTATCTTGGGCTGCATTAATTGAAGTATTACTTCCAAATCATGTAAAGTACTACTTCCCCTTTACTAAGCTCTGGTTAGGTCTCATATGGAGTACTTTGTCCAATTCTGGGCATCACAATTGATGAAAGCTGCAAACACAGAGGAGGACAACAAGGATGATCCAAGGACTATGAGGACAGATTGAAAGAACTGGGCTTTGTGAAACCTTGAGAAGAGATGACTGAGAGAAGGCATGATAGTACTTTGTAAGTATGTGAAAGGTTGTCACAGAGAAGAAAGCCAGGATCTCTTCTTGATCATTCCAGAGTGCAGGACATGGAATGATGGGCTCATCTTCCAGGAAGCCCAATTCCATCAGGAAGAACTTCCTGACTGTTAGAGAAGTATGACAATGGAACCAATGACCTGGGGAGGTTGTGGGCTCTCCCACACTGGAGGCATTCAGATTATGACTAGACAGCCAAGTGAGAAGGATGGTTTAACTTGGGGTTCTGCACTAGGCAGGAGGCTGGACCTGGTGGCTGTCTGGACCTTCCCAAGACTACTATTCCATGATTCTAGGCAGCAGGGATGCTGGACATTTTGTACTTGGTCTGCTTGCTTTAACTATCATCTCCTTACAGGGTTATGGTTGGAGTTAGGGACTCCCTATCCCAATCTACCCATCCCTCTTCTGAAATGTCTCATGATTCTCATGCTCTGAGCATCTTCATGTTGTAACCTTGAAACTGCGAAGTCATCTGCCCACCTCTGTCCCTTCATTTCCTCTGGATTCTGAAGAATCCACCTAGGGTCAGTATAATATAGGAGTCATGGGCCTCCTCTCTACAGAAAGTTTGGGATGAAGTATTAGGCCTGTAATGGTTTTGACGGGCAGAAAACCTCTCCTTCTTGGTTTTTGGAATGCTTATCCAATCTTTGTTTCTTTGTGCAAATGTGTATAAACACTTCCCCGCCCGTCTTGCCTTGCTATTTCAAAGGTGCTTTGGTTTTTTTTTCTGGGCTACTGTAAGTCCACTTCATCGAGGCTTAGGATGTGAGCCTTGGAATAGGATAAACATAATCCAGGATCATTTTCTTTGCCATTGCAGAAGATTTTTTCATTTTTGTGCCCAAAAGTAATGTTTTGAATTGCCTGAATTTCATTACTTATTTGGGAATACCTATTTCTAGAGATATATCCCCAATGGTTATGCTATATTTGAAGAAACTGAAGAAAGCTCATGGCTTATGGACAAATAGGCATCCCCAAAACTGAGTCTGTAAGGCAAACTTAATGCATTAGAAATGACTATTTCTCAAGCTATCTGTTAGAGATGGTATTTGCCTGTTATATCTGAAAAATATTTTTAAAACTTTTCAGATCTTGCTTTATATGATTCAGGCCAGTTGTTAACCTATACTATATTTTGGTCTTTCCTACTTAGAATTCCCACATTTAATTTTGGAATCTTCTTTCCTGGATCCCCTTTCTGAATGGATGGAATTAAGTTCTCAGCGAATTAAAATGGATAGAGTTCTACCTACATACAATTTCACATCAATTACAGTTTGATCTATTTCTACACACTATATAGGCTGCAGGGGAAATCCAGATTTAAGGGTAAAGAAATGCTTTTGTGGCATGCCAAATATTTGCCACAGATGAAAGGCAATATTTATAATCACATTTTTTGTTAGATTCCACTTCGCTTCTGCTCCCTTTTTGACTTCATCTTAGTCCTAGTCCATAATCTTCCTATGGTCACAGACCAGAAAGATTAATAAACAGATAAAATAGATGTAGAAAAATTTAAAACACAGTTAAAACAAGTACAGTTTACACAGTATTTTCACTCAAGTGGGTGATCACATTTTTTCTAATCTGCATTGCAGTCACTACAAAATTGGCAACATTTCCAGTAACGTAAGAGGATACATGCTTAAACAAATAGATACCAGAATGGAAGAATTATTCCCATAATGAACTGTTATTAATAGTTTAATCAATTTCTCTCTGCATTCTCTATGGAAGCTGCAATACAAGAGAACATTTTCCATTATTTCTACAGCTCCAGCATCATACCCATTCATTGACTGGGGTCTTGTTAAACTCTCCTTTTAATAATGCTGCCAGTAACATATTAAAATGTGCAAGAGTAAATGCTTTTCTATAATTTGGGATAGTTAGTGTGTACAGATATGGGGCTGGAGTAAATCCATCATTGTAGCAGTTAGTACAGTTAAGATGAAATAGTGAAGAACAAGTTTTATTAGCAACGATTCTCAGTATTGCTGATCCAGGTCTATTAATCTTTGAACAACAAGAAATTGGGACTTCTCTACCCCACAATTGCCTAAGCACTTCTGCAGGGAAACCTGCTATGTAGCTTTTTGTCCATTTCTTTCATCCGTCAGTTAACTACGCATACATATCTGAAAGCAGTTAGAGACAGGTACCAGGAGCGGCTAGAAAATGTAAACATGGCCACCATTTAAAGGCTTCAGTACATGCCTTGCACTCAGCAGATGAAATCCCTACTGAAAAAAAGTAATCTAAGCAAAGAATCTAAAAATCTGCTGCTGACTAAAGTTTACTGATTCAGTTGCTTGTCTATGTTTGTTCAGACCAGAGCCTAGTGCTTTGCATTTGAATTCCTAGATATTTTATATAAGAAACTTGCTTAATGATACTGCCATTTAAAGTCCATTTAAATTGTTTTATAGCTATAGAGAACAGCAGAACTTTAGACTCATAATTAATGATCAGGCTATTCACAGAGCTCTAAGTTTCAAATGCAGCTAGTAAATGATTTAAACAAATTTTGGAAAGTGATAGTAACACAGCATAATCAGCATACAGAAGTAGTGGTATTTCCATGACTTCATGGTCTTTGACTACTGAAAGCACTTGCTGAGGTTACGTATTTCAGCAAAGACTGTACCTTTGTCTGTGTTCTGTGTTTATTGGACTCTACTACATCTCTTTAACAAGGATTTGTCTAAATTGGCTACTTGGTGTGGATGTAACTCTTCAGATGCTTCTTTTAATCATATGGTTGGGCAATGCCCAATAGGGAGTTATTGAGGAGGAGGCTATTATATGCATAAACTTTATATTCGCATAGTTTTACTATCTATTGATGTGCATGCTCTCTTACATGATCTACCAGCTTCTTGGAACAACACACTGTCAATGCAAATGGATATTCTGTGACCTTTTGACTGCTATTACAACCAGAGAAGGACAGCTAGTCACCTCTTATCCTTTTGATGAGAGTTTTCAATACATGACATACTCTGTCCCCATCGTCTTTACCACATAAAGACAGTTCAACAGTATCACCTTCACAATACTGGGGAATAATGTATGGATTACAGCATGGAGTGTATAGGGTATAGGGTGTATAGTGCCCTGAATAGGGCACTTTCCCCAACTGAGCACCCTCATGTTTTGAACCACAACCCCCATCATTCCCAAGCAATATAGTCATGTTGACTGGAAAAGATGGAAGCACTAGGCTGGGAGAGCTGAAATAAAATGCTGTGATCTTGTGAGTTTGTGGCAGATGTGAGATCCAAGCCATGCACTTCTTAGCTCACAATTGAGTTTCTTGGGCTCCACACAACACCAAATAAGTGCTGAATTAAGCAACAAGTCCAATAAATTAATATTTGTAAATATAGTAGGAAGACAGAGAAAATCTTAACTTTCTGGGTTGGATCCAGACTCAATTATACTATTCAGATAATAGTACCTGGCCCTGATATTTTGTTCTTAATTCTGGGCTTTTTCATTTACCTGCATTTCCATAACATTTAGTTTAAATTCTTCCTGCTCTGCCTTGTGAGAATACAAGAACTCAGCAGGGTTGTCAAGGGCAGGGCATTTTGGAAGGCATCCACAGGGTCATCATAAGCTAAATTAAAACACTACACATTAAAATCTAAAACGCACCAACATTTAATTCAATTAAAAATTAATAAATTATATAGAATTGAAATCAATTCTTAAAATATCTGGAAAATAAAATTGTTTTCTCCTGGTGCTAAAAAGCGGTAAAGAAGGCCCCAAGTGAACTGCTGTAGGGAGGCTATTCCATAGCCGGGGCACAACCACTGAGAAGGCCACTCTTCCGTTTGCCATCCTCCTTACCTGCTTGGAGGATGGCTCCTTCAGGAGGCCTTCTAAACCTGATCTTAGGGGTAGGGTAGGTGCATATGGGAGCAGGCGGGTGGTCCTTCCAGTATCCTGGTCCCAAGCTGCTTAGGGCTTTCTGTCCTTGTGTCCTGCACTCTTGAGATGGAGGGAATAGCTTTGGAATAGCTCATATCCTGGCCTCTCCAGTCCCTTGCACTGGAAAGCCTCCTTTGTCGCCTCTCTCGTCTCCTCCCCAAGGCTGTTTTTCCCACCTCGCAGAGCAGCTGGCGCACTTCCTTCTGTGCCGCCTGCCAGACAGAGGGTGGCTGGAGCTCCAGCTCTTAGTTCCTCAGTAAGAGCACTGACTCCCACACTTGATCTAAAATCTCCTACGGCCCATCAAACACTGTCTAGGAGCAACCCCTCCCTGTGAGATAGAAGAAAGGGGGAAAATTAGAAGTGTGAGAGTTAAGCGGGGAGGCAATCTTACTCCCACTTAATTAGGAATAAAGGACCTCTTAAGTCCGGAAGGCTTACTTTCCAGGAGAGATGTGTAGGCCGACAGTGCAATCGTATACATGCAAATCATGCGCGCTGATTTAGAAGGCCCAATCAAGATAGCAAGAATTTTTTAAAAAATTAACGTCTGTAACTTAAAAAACAAGCGAGGCTTTAGCTTGTGGTCTCAAGTGCATCCCTTGCGAGTAAACTTCGCGTGGAGGGAACATGTCCCAGGCTCAGGACACGCGGGGTAAGCCAGGCAGACCCAGCCCCGTCCCCACCCCGCCTCGCTTCCAGGCGTGAACGCGGAGGCGCGGGGAGGGGGGTCGGACGCGCCGGCGGAGGCACTCGGCTCCTCTTGCAATTCCGGGTTTTCCTCATCCGCAGTGAGGGCTCGGCGGGCGCGCGCTCGGCTCCAGCTCCGGGTCTTGCGGGCGGCCGCCCTCTCCAGCTGTTTCGCGCATCTGCCAGCCGCGCCTTCTCCTCGCGCAGCCACACCGCCAGGACCCTCAGCGAGCGCTGCCACCGACGCGGCTCCCATGTCCGGGGAAGAAGCAGCCGGGGCCGAGGTGGGCGCCCCACCGGCCGGCTCCGCCGTGCCACCTGCAGACCCGCCGCAGCAGCAGCCCGAGGCTGCTCAGGCAGCCGCGCCGGCGGAGGCGGGCAAGGCGGCCGAGGGGCCGCCGAAGGACGAGGCGGCCGGCGCCGCTGCCAGCGCCGGTGCCGCCCCTGCCGGCCGCCCGTACCGCGCGCTGGTGCTGACCGGCTTCGGTGGCTACGAGAAGGTGAAGGTGCAGACGCGGCGGCTGCCCAGCGCGGAGCCCAGCCCGGCTGCCGGCCAAGTCAGCGTGCAGGTCCGGGCCTGCGGACTCAATTTCGCCGATCTCCTGGCCCGCCAGGGGCTCTACGAGAGGCTCCCTCCGCCTCCCGTTAGCCCCGGCATGGAGGCGGCCGGAACCGTGCTGGCCGTGGGCGAGGGCGTCTCCGGCCCGCAGGTGGGTGAGGGGCCCCCGTGGGGGGAGGAGAACGTCTGCGGCGGGAACTCGGGGGCGGGCGGGGGCGGCCGCTCCTCCCCAAGGGGGAGACGTCGGGCGGCGAGCGCTGGGGCGGCGGGGGGGGGCGTGGCCGGGGCCGGGAAGTGGGGAGGGGGCGTCTGGATGCAAGACTGCGGGCGGCGGCGGGGGCCTCGCGTGCCCCTCGCGGGCAGCAGGCTGCTGGGCCATGCCCACCGTGGGGGACGGGACTGAACCCCTCCGGGTGGGGGAAGCGGTGGGAAGGGGTGCCGGTCTTTAAGACAGGCTCAGGAGACAGGGCGGGGACGGTAGCCCAGCAGTCCCATCTGTCAGAAAAGTGGGTGTGGTCCTGATCATTTTTCCTCAGTTAAGACAATAGGATGATGTAGGGTCACCCCTCGCCCACTTCTTCCGAAGCGGGGGCCAGAGAGGCCGGCTGCAGGAATGCCCCCCCACCCCCCGTGGCCGTGAGGAGGATCCCGAGAGCAGACGGAGAGCCGGGACACGCCCAGTGACGGAAAACGGGGGTGGGAATGCGGTACTCCTAAGTTTTCGGGTGGCTTTGGGAGCCAGCCAAACACGCACGATCACCGGGACCTTCTCTTCCCTCTAGGGTGGGGCCTGAGCACTGACCTCATGCTTTTCCTCAAACTGTGAGGGGAAGGTGGGATTGTGCGTGCAGCCCTTGCCGGAGTGTTCGGCACACCTCAGACGTGCAGTTGCAAATGACACGCCCCAGCCATCTTCTCGAGGGGGTGGCAGATCACTGCAGCAGTCGTGCTGTATTCTCATGAGAGGCCCTCTGAGCCCACCTGAAGCTCAGCAGCTGCAATGATCTTCCCTCCAGCCTGGTTCCAGAGTGGAAAGAAGACTGAGCACTTGCTGGAGGAAAAGGAGAATTTTGAGCCCAGGACTATGGGGAACCATGTGGTGGAGTGGAGTTGGGCAGGGAACTGGAAAATGGCTGCCAATGCAGGCAGAAAATGGGATTTTTATTCCTTGGGTTTAGAACCATTCATTTCTGGTAATCAATATACATTCCTTCTGGTAGGATCTCTGCAGGGGCTTCAGTATCGACCCCGGAACAAGTTGGATTGTTTTTCCAAAAAGTGTTTTGAAGACTATTATTTCCACTGTCTAAGCATGGTTACCTCCCTCCCACTCACTGCCTACACTTGGACTAATGCACCACGGTTACATGTTTGCATGAGCATCGACACCTCTTGCGTTAGAATTTTAACCACACTGTTCTGTGTTTTTTTAGGTGTTGTGCATGTGCTTAAATGCTCAAGTATCTCAATCAGTTAATAAATCATGTGATATAAAGCTGGCTTGCAGCAGTAAAAAAATAAGGCTAATCTTATCTCTGTGCTTCAGACGGGGCAGAGGGAGAGGAAAGGGAAGGAGACTTAGCCCACACTTCCACTTTTTCTCATGTGCAAGCCCTTTAGGCAGCGTTTTGATGGACACTTTCACTCCTCAAACGAATGGGTGGGGTGCTGGTGTAAGGCTGTGCATACTGATGAATACACTCAGAGCCCTTTCCTGCAAGGGGAGGAGCTCTGCCCATGCAGACCGCTATGCTGTGCCGACAGGGCCAAAACTCGTGCTTAGCATTCATAGCTTGTTGCCAGAAGCCAGAAGTGTATCGTGGGTTAATTAACCCCTAGTTTGCCACCAAATGCTGTTGTTGCAAACAAGCAAGGTCTTTCGATTGTTCATGAGTTTAAGCAGCCCGAAATTAACCTATAAATTTGGGCTTGTTTAACCCATAAACAACCCAATGGGACTGGCTTTGCACGTCGCACAACATTATATGATCAGGCTGATTGGAGGGTGGTTATTGAAAGTGGAAGTGGTGTGCAACCAAACCAATATTAGTCTATGTTATGTACAAACTAGATCAATTTTAAACTATAGTTTATTGTAGTCCAAACCTCTGCTTTCCTCTGTACAGTATGTGTGAAAATAGAAAGGATGGAGAAAGCAAGGGATCCTGAAGCTTGCCTAAGATAATTCACGTGGTGCTAATTTATGCTTTAGCAGAAGCAGCATAACCTTCTGAGAGTTCATCAAGTAATTGTGCTTGTTATAGAATCTGGACAAACAATGGTTCCTAGAGAGAAAGGTCCTCCCCCTAGTGAAATTTATACAATAGTATCAGTCTTCAATGGATTCATTCTGGAAAGAAAAAGGGTGGAAGAAGTGGTGGGAAAACACAGGTGAATTACAGATAGAAGATGATAGTCCCATCCTAAAATTACATGAATAAAGGGTGTTTGCACAATAAAAGCTTTGTCTGTAAGAGCCCAACATACTGTCTGCCTAACAGAGACACAGTTGAGTGGAGTGGAGTGTGATTTGTTTGTCTGTGTTTTGTACTTTGGAATCTTGACAAGAAGAAGGGCAAAAGCCTGGACTGAGCTGTTAGCAGTAGGGAACCCAGGGAGAAACATAATTTCAGCAAGAGACAACAGCTGGTTTTTGTACTATGTAAACAGCTATCCTGTTGGGGAAATGTAGACTGGCAGCAGCTCCCTGGCGGTACCCTCTGGTGTGCTGTAATCACTAAACAGTACTAAAAATCTATCACATAATTACAGCTACCACCTAGAACAGTCTAATAAAATATTGACCATAAAATGATGGCCAGTTAAAGGCCAGGCTGGGAGAAATCTCCTGGGAGAGGGTGCTGGAAGGCAAGGATGTTCAAGAGAGTGTTGCCCTGGCTGGGGGCACAAGGTTTTTGGGGATTCCCAGAAAGTGACATGCCAACTCCAGGTTTGCTAAGAAGGATATTATTTATTATTGCAATAATATCAAACAAACTCGCTAAACTTCCATTAACATTTAGCAGCAAGCCACTTACACTGCACAGTGAGGATTCCTGCAGGGTGGGAACTTGATCAGCTGGGTTCAGAAAAAAACAGCAGAATCCCCCTCAAAAAGACTCTAAAACTGAGAACAAAGAAAGTGGCTAGTTTTTGTAGATTCCAAACTTAAAACGTTGTAACACATGCATACAGCATTCACATAATTAAAATATATGGTTAAAAGAGTAATATTGTTTACACAGGTGCTAAGAGATAACAAAGTATAGTGTGCTAGCAAGGAGGATTCCTGCCTGGATGGCTGATGTTTCTTTTCTGCCTGAACATCAAAGCATAGGCTTGTTATGCCTCTTGCTCACAAAAGCAGGAGGTTCAAGGGCAGCGTTCATGGTCCTTGTGGCATCTCAGCATCAGAAAAGGAAAACTCCTTAGTTGCATGAAAGCAGAACTAAAGCTCTATTGTACTAATGTAAGCAACTAGATTTTAATGCCAAGTGAAGCAAGAGGCTTAAAGGGCTAGAGACTGGCTTTTTTGGGGTACAGGCTTGTTACAGAGGAGTGGATGGCACTGAAAAGGGAGGTCTTGGAGGCGCAAGGTTTAAGGATACTGCTGATTAGCAAAGTGAGGAGCCATAGGAGGGCACCAACGTGGATGAGAAGAGAGGTGGTAGGTGGGATTAGAAGAAAAAAGGACCTCCACAGGAAATGGACACTGGGTCGAGTGGACAAAAGGGAATACCAGGAAGAGGTGGCTCTATGCAGAAGGATTCTTCAGAAGGCTAAAGCTGATTATGAGCTGAGACTTGTGAAGAATGTCAAGAGCAACAAAAAGGGCTTCCATTTTCATGTAAATAGTAAGAGGAAGTGGAGACAGGCAGTGGGGCCCCTTATAAGAGAGGGAGGGCATCTGGTGACTGATGTAGCGGAACAGGCACAGAGGTTAAAGGATTATTTTACTACTGTATTTTCCCCAAAGCAGGTTGGGAGAGATGTGCTGGATGAGGGTTGGGGTTAGGGGCACAGACTGGAGTCGCTCCCATAGAAGTTGAGGAGCTCCTCAGGGCCCTGGACATTACAAAAGCACCTGGACCTGATGGGTTACACCTGAGGGTACTTCAGGAATTGGCAGGGGTACTCCCACATCCATTGACCTTCATTTTTGAGGCCTCGTGGAAATCAGGAGATACTGGAGGATTGGAAGATGGTGTCAGTGGTCCCAAACTTCAAAAAGGGTAGCAGAGGGGACAAGGGGCATTACATTCTGGGAAAGACAGTGGAAAATATAGAGCTTTCCTAATAATAAGGAAAGCTCTAGAAACCTTAGATAAGGAAAGGGCATTGGCAGCCATGCAGTATGACTTTCGCAAAAATATGTCCTACCAGACGAACCTTGTAAAATTCTATGACACGGTTTCAAGGCGGCTAGATGGAGGGGATGCAGTGGATGTGGTTTACCTGGATTTCAGCAGGGCCTTTGACAAGGTCCTGCATGATATCCTGGTTGAGAAATTAATGAGCTTTGGGGTAGATCAATGCACTGTCTGATGGATTAGGGCATGGTTGACAGACTGCAAGCATATGGTGACTATCAGCAGGGAATCATCAGGATGGCAGCCAGTGGCAAGTAGAGTTCCGCCTGGGCTCAGTTCTGATCATGTGGTGGAAAAAAGTCCCCAAGCGTCATTTTCTGAAACTGCTTCTCCAGGAAGGATTAGAACCACTTGTATACTGGGTCTCATAAACCCAAACCAATAAGCAATTCAGAAGCACACCGTGGTTGGTGGTATCAAAATCACTGAGAGATCCAGAAAATCAACAAGAGTGTACTCTTCCAGTCTAATTCCCGGCATAAGTCATCAACCAAGGTTGCTTCTTTCCTGTAAAGAAGTCTGGAATCTCACTAGAATGGCTCTAAATAATCACTATCAACCAACACTGCAATTTATTTAATATATGTCTATCCTCCTTTTTTCCTTATGAGTAACTCAAGGCAACTTATACAATTCTCTTCCCCTCACAACAATAGCCCTCTGAGGTAGGTTAGACTGAGAGTCTGTGACTGGCCCAAAGTCATCCAGTTAGATCCATGGATGAGTGGGGACTCAAACCCAGAACTCCTGAGTCCCAATCTGGCATTTTTAACCACTGCACCACACTGGCTCTCAGGAAGTGTGAGGCCACCACTCCTTGTCCAAAAATGGCAAATCTGACACCAGGCAGCAGTTACGCAAAACTGTAAGTGTTATGTTTAGTTCCATCAACAAGGGCCTCACAGCTTCTTCCTTCAAACCTGTAGGAACCTTACCATCTCTTAAGGAAACACTGACTACCTCATGTCCAGATACTCAGCCCAGCTCTGACACCAAACCAAGGATGGCCAAAGTCCTAAAGAGTAGGTGGGAGGCTTCAGTACGTCAAACTGTTTGTCTGTGTTCTCACGTTGTATGCAATGAAAGGTGTATTTAGCATGCATAGATGATGCATTAGTCCCACACATCTCAGACAATGTCAGAAGAATGCTGTCCAAGTCAGCACGGGGGTTGGAGACTTCCTCTGCAAAATGGCCATAATATTGTGCACAGTGTGTATTTGCGGGTTTGAACTGTTACATTCTAGCATGTATGCTAATGTGTCCTTTAACCGCCCACAAAAAGCCGTGCTGAATGACACTGGACAAATACAATGGTGGCAGGGAAATAAGATTTCTGTGCTGCCATCATTAATAAGATCATGAAGAATAAGATTGCAAATGGATTCATGCCCGTGTTCAACTGTATTCAACACAAGCATCCTGGCATTTGTTTTCTGGCATCAACACAACCACAACGTTAGTCTATCACTTCATTTTCACTGTATGTGTCCAGGAGACTTGTCAGGTATCCCTGCCACATTCAGAATGGTCAAGGGTACACACACACACACACACACACACCACTTAGCTTGATGAGCAGGCCATCACAATGCGGAGTCTAGTCTGAAGCAGAATACAGATTCATGTTATTTTTCCTGTCTATTATCGGGCTACTTAACATTCTTCAAGGGTTGGCAAACATTTGGAAATGTCAAAAACCTCTGGGCCTATCTAGAAAATGGCTGTCATGGGTTGGTGTGGCTAACAACAAAGAACAAGTGACCCTCCTCAAAGTACCCAGCTGCCTCTAAGAAAATACAAAATATTTTTTCAAATACAAATTAGAAGTGTGGTGTCTTGATGAGCAACACAGTGCCATTGAAGGCTCATGTCTGCTGCCATCACCTCTAGTTTTGCCCTTAAAGCTTCTCTACATGAGGTGAGTTAAAAGCCCAGAGTAGAGATCCTTGTGGTGAGAGAGAGCACTCTTGATTGTATTATGAATTTCACATATTCCAGGGAAGAGCCCTGGTACAGAAAATGGTGTTCATGCTTATTTCTGCATCAGTTTGAAAATGTCTAAGTCCACAGACAATTCATAAACCATTTTGCATACAATTCTCCCTCATATTCTAATGAGAAAACTGTGTTACAAAATTTGGAGATGTGCAGAAGATGAATGAAATTGTGTTCTAATTCATATATTAATTCAGGACATGTAAATTAGGTTGGTTTGTAATAAAATGTGAACCAAACAAATCTTCCCATCTTTAGTTAAAATCTGCTGGGATGTAGCTAAAATAAAGTTGTGGACCTCTGATGTTCAAATGTGTTTCAGCAGAGTTTGGTTTCAAAATTCAACAGTTCAGTCTCCACTAACTTATCAAAGCCAAGTTTATTGCTTTAAAGCACTTGTCCTACAAAGTGGGGGCACCGAACACTTCAAATTCTTTTAGCTTTAGTGAGGTTGCTGCTGCTATTGAAAGTTGTTTTTAAAAATCTGCAGTGGGACAAATAGAAGTAGGCTAGCCACTTTAACTGCTAGAAAAATCCATTTCCCCCATAAAAAGCTGCTGCGGTGTTTGGTATGCACAGTGCAGCAATCTGCCTTGGAAGTTACGCTGCTCACGCAAACAGTTCACTTACGTATGTAATTAAATTCAGAGGCTAGTCCCCCACCATAGACTGCACCAACTTAGTGATAGGCAAATGCAGAAAGTATGTAACACTTACTCTTCTTTGCCCATTAGCATCTATAGGGGTTATTGGAAGCTTTACAAAGAAATGTTATTTCTTTCCCCTCTCCTGGAAAGTTGAGTTTGGCCTCTCAGCCTTTTAATTCTTTGGCTGAGAATGTACTTAATGCAGGGGTGCAGTCTTGTCCCCACATATGGCTTCACTTCATTCCTTTGACCCCCAGCCTATGATAGGTTGGAGGTTTCCTGCTTTTCTGTACTTTTCCCTGATATATGAGGTTGCAATGGCCTGGCTGACTGCAGTAAAAAATATTGAATTTTAAAAAGCACGACTATTGTGGCCCCACCCCCTTTGCCTTGCCCCCCTCCATCGCCGGAATGTGCCGCTGCAGCTTCAAACCTGAATTTGGCTCTCAGGCTGAAAGTTTCTGCATCCATGGAACAGCCCTCGCCCTGCTGGGATTGCAGGTTTATGGCTGGGTCATAAAAAAACCTCTAAGTGGTTTTAGGGAGCGATCATTAAAGTTATTTTTGGGGAAAGGGAATTTGATGCATGTGACTCTCGCATTACCTGCCGTGTCTCTGCTCCTAGGGTTGGATCCAACAGTCATGACTTCCACTGGTGCAGTGCAATGTCCTAGGCCGGTCCTCCCTCTGCAGCCCCACATGTGTGATCCAGATCTGTTCCTGTGTGTCCAAAGCAGATGGTGGGGGGGGGGGGGCATTGCGGGAATTAATTCTGGTAGTTACACTGGTGGATAACCAGTTAAGATCTAACCTCAGGTTGTGAAAGTGCCTCCGAGTTCTCGCCTCAGATCTGCGCACATGGAGTCACTTGTAGTTCTCCGCAATATGGGGAGCAACTTTTTTGCAGTGAGGGGAATACAGTTTCTCTTCTGCTTCTGCTACTGCTACTGCAACTGATTGTCACCTTGCAATTACAGCCCATCTTTTTTCCTCTTGCATGGAAGACAAGGTGGCTACATAGCTCCAATTTACCATTGCAATAACCACTGTGAAAGGCTGAGAGGGAGCAATTGGTCCAAAGTTGCCCGGTGAGCTTCATGGCCAAGTGGGTGCTACAAGCCCCTGGTCAAACACTCTAACCAGCAATATCGGCACTGTGGTCTCATAGGCACCACATGCCAGGAGCTATTGGAGAGAATCTATGCTATTAGCTTCCGCAGAGATTTGGCAGGTTATTTGCAGTGAAGTTGTGAAGTTTGCCTGCAATGCTTGCCAGTGTTCTACAACCTGCTGTCTTCCCTGAGCACTTAAAATCTTAACTTTCTATAATATCACAGTAGTTTATCCATTGTCTGGGAGAGTTTACAGACAGATGATTTTACAGGCACAGTTTCTCTCTGTGTAAAAGAGTTTAATTTGCGTGCTAAAGTTTGGAAATTTGAAACAAGATTCTCCATAACTGAACAAATAATTTTCTTAAATAATCAAATTTACAATTATGTACACTTGGTACCTTTCCCAATCTGGCATCTCCTTCTGAACTAACCAACACGCTTCATCAAACGAGCACTAAATTTCACACTAGTGAATTTACAGTTTGACCCATTTGTATGTATTGGAGAATCTGTCTATGGCAAAGTGGGATCATCTGGGAATGGGTGATAACGAGCCGTTAGAACCTCAAGAACAAAAAGATTCCTTGGACTGCAGCCATCCAGTTGCAATATAATCAATGTAATCTTAGCACTGAAATACTGTTAGTGTGACCTTGGGTTGTTTTGTTTTTAAAGAGCAATTTGCCAGTTAGACTGCTATGGAAATTACATACCAAGTTAGGAGTGGAAGTTGCAGAAATAGGTTGTCCAGAAACAATGTAGCAATGATACTGTCCTCACCCCATTTTCCGGTGCAGAATTCCATTTGTGACAAATGTGGCCATGTACTTACATATTACATTGGAACATGCTGTAGTGGGCGTGCCTTCACAGTCCAAGGCTTATGGTGCATTTTGTCCTTGTTTGTCAAATTGCTGTGAGGTATTTCCTTATCCACAACTCTTGTATTCTTTCCCTACCATGTTGACTCAGAAGCAAGTCCTACAGAGTTCATAAGTATGCAGTCCTTATGTAAGTATGTTTAGGATTACAGCCTTACTCTGAAGAGGAGCCTGCCCTGTAACAGGCTGAGGCTTGTATGAGAAGGTGCATTGCTTAACCAAATGTCACAGATGGTGTGTAGAGGTGGAGAGAAGGGAGGACCTCTCCCTCCAGAATGGCCTTGGCTAAGATGCTATTTAAATCTAGCTCTCCTAAGATCAAAGCTGACCACCCAGTGGACTGGATGATCCTGATTTGATCATGGTTGTGTTACCATGAACAGTTTCCCACTTGTTACAACCCTATTCAAAAGTTCATTCCTCACCCAGTTAGAATTGCAGGAGGGGAACACAGAGACAAGCTCATTGACCACGTCCCTTCCAATTCCTCACTGCCTGTGTCTGTAGTCCATTGCACTTTGGGGGCTGCATCCTTGTTGTGTTGGCTCTTGAGCAATTTAAACTCTTTGAAGAGCAGGGTTCTAAATTGAACAGGGGACCTTCATTAGCCCCCCTGCCCATGCAGCCACAGGCATCCAGCCCCCAGGGCATAGAAGACTATGTGGGTGGTCGACAAAGACACAACAGAGCAGGTGAGGTCCACAGGCTTGTCCATAGCTACCTCCTGATCTGCATCTGATTCTGTGGAGTGGTTTTTTCATTAGCACCAGGTGCTGGAATATAACTTTCTTCTTTTTATTAATTTTGTAATTTGCTGTTAGGCCCTGAAAACATACCCAAAGTGTTCATGACTGTACTGAAGAGGGAAGTTCATGCAGAAGGTGAAGGATGCTGGGCCACAATGATAGTCTTTTCCTGATATTAGAGTTGAATAAACACAGGATTTCCCTTCAGCAGAGGAAATGGTTCTGTTTTCTTTTAGGAGGAGAGATGCGTGGCAGGCAGATGGAAATCTGGAAGTAGAGCTGGAGTGATTTATTATTTCCACAGTCACCTCCAGGAGCCCACTGGTCAAACCACCATATATATATATAATTGTGTGCAAGAAGCAAATGTTATTGGCCTCATAAGGCAAACATTGCCATGCAAGGTTGCTAAGGGTCTTGGCTGGCTTTAAAGCTTTTTTTGAAACACCTTTGAATGACCTCAGCTACTGAGGAATGCTTGTGCACATGTCACAGAACCTGCAGAGGATTCTGGAAGATTTCCCAGCCAGGTAGTCCTCCAGCTGCATGTTGGAGGAGGAGAATAGAAATGGTGAGTAAGCTGCTCTTTTTCAGGGAAACTCGTGATTTTCTCACTGAGGAGGATTCCTGGAGATGAGCTTAGACAGGTCAGCTTGTTGGTAGTGGCCAGCCAGATGTGTTGCAGATTTACAAGGAGGGTGCGATGACAATCCTCATCCACTTTTACCAGTTTGCAACAGCGGGAATCAGCTACTTCTCATCATGGAACCCATGCACCTGGCTCTTAGGAAAATATATACCTGTTTTTCAGTGAGTCTTCTAACAGTGGAATGAGCAGTGGAGTTCTGTAGATAAGTTATGTGCTATTTTAAAAGTAGTATCTTCTTGGTTCCTGCAGTCTCTCTTTTTCCCTTCTGAATAATGCTCCTTTCAAAATAATGCCCAAATTGTAAAGCATCAAGGATGGAGAACAATCCTCATTGTTGAGCAGCTTCCAGATAGGTCTGTCTGTAACAAAATGTTTTGCTCCCACATTTGTTGCCAAAGCCACATGCTTGAGCAAAGTGTTTTGCAACATTCCTCCTGTTGTGCCCTTTTCCCTCTGTCTTTCCACACAAACCTACCGGGCTAGGCTTTTTCGACAATGCCTGGGTCACCTTCAGGACTTGTGAAGTAGTAGTGGACGTGGCCAGAGTGTTTTCTTCACACTGCGAAGAACAGAACAACCCATGCATGTCTGGAGTGAGGAGCGAAGGCCTCCTGAGCGTTGGCTGGCTTGACCCCTGACCCCTCTCGCATAATTCTTAAAAACACTGCCCACTGATCTTCCTTCCCCGACCTGGTTCTTGCTGGCCAGGACCTGCAGCACACCAGTGTGCCTCTCGCAAGGCTCATTAGTGCAGCATCCCATTTCTGTCCTTGGCCAGCAAGAGGTTCCCACAGGAAACCCGTAAGCTGAATGAGCGGCATCATCTTCTGCTTTTCCTCTGCATTCGGCTTGCGGAGGGAGGCTTTCTCTAAACGTGGGTGTTCCACATTTGTGCCACAAAGTATTCACCCAGGACTTCCCCTTTTTTAGTGCTAGTTATCTGTTAAAAAATAAAGTCTTGGCAAGGAGGGCTTAATTTGTCCCCAGAGCCTGTCTGAATGCCAGGGCTCAGCACAGAAATCGCATGCCTCAGAGTGTCCTTCCCTCTTCACGATGTGGCTGCTGTCATCTCCACACAACTGGCAGAAGGATCTCCTGGTTAGCAAGGCTGGCCTCCAGGCAAAGCGAAGCCCTTCAAAAGAACATCTCTATGCTACCCCAGAGCAGGATAGCTTGGTCTTGTAAGTGGAGCTCTGTCCTGACACTGTTATTTAGTGCACTGTGTTATTTCAAAACTTGTATACCCCTTTGTGTGGCACACAGTTTAAAGAGTGGCTGCTCCTCTCCCACTCAAAAATGCCTTGCGCAAAGAAGACTCCAGGAGTTGGACCTTTTCCCCCACCAGTTGCTGTGCAACCTCCTCCTCCTCGGAGGTGAACTTTTCCCAAGACTGTCTTTTTCAGGCTTGTTAAGAGCAACTAGTAAGATTGGATTGACACTTATGTTCAGTTTTGTCTTCTCCTCTGTGCCCTTCTACATGGGCATATTCAGAAGATGTGGGAATTATTTTCCCCCTTCTTTTGAAACATGTTAGGTATTTGCAAATTTTTGTTGACCCCAACCTAATATTTTCCCCACCCAGTGCCTTCCAGATACACTGATGTCAAGGCCCCATTATCGCCAGTCACCATGACCACTGCCCATGCTGATTGAGGTTAATGGGAGTTGTAATAGAACACATCCTGGAGATAGCAGGTTGGGGAAGGTTGCTTAAACCTAAGCATACCAAACCCCTTTTGAGTTTACATCTAGAGTGGTCCATCTTCTTTCTATGTGTGCAACACAGGCTGGAATGCAAACCCAAGTGAATGTCACAGTTTAAATCAAGTTACAGGAGCTCCATGTTATTTGTGTTAAGATTTGGTAGTGCTTACACTATGTAGACACCATTAAGAATTGTTGCTAATGAGTGCTGTCTAGTTCTCAAGTGCATATCTTTTGCTTGGCTGCTATTCACAACTGACTTGTATGTGGAAAGGTGACCTGCTGTCCACTTGGAAATTGCAATGGAAGAATGAAAAATGCATGAGAGAAGAGCCATCTTTGCTAAGGTTACCTAAATCCATGCAATAATAGCAGAGACTGCATGCAAAGAAAGATATCCCTGTTGTCTGGGGTGGGTGTGGGGAGGCACCTAGCCTCTGCTACTCCAGCATTTGGGGTTGGGTCCATCAGCCTTTACAGTTGTCTTCTTTCCTCTTGTGCCAGGTAGGTGATAAGGTGATGGTGATGGCCAGATCAGGCCTCTGGCAAGAAATTGTGACAGTCCCAGCCAATCAGACCTTTCCAATGCCAGAAGGGATGAGCTTTGAGGAAGCAGCTGCCTTTCTGATCAATTACATCACAGCCTACATGGTTCTCTTTGACTTTGGCAACCTTCGACCCAACCAGAGTGTCCTTGTCCACATGGCAGCAGGTAACAAGAATGGTATTTTCTGTGCTAGTGAGGTATTGCTAAACTTCTTAAAGTTAGAGAAGTGACTCCCAAAGTAGTTCTTGGGCTGGGACTTTTCCTTCCTGCTCTACTAAAATTTGAAGGTAGCATGATAGCATCTTCAACTATCAGAAAGGTTGTCATGCAGGTAATTGAGCAGATTTATGTTCTTTCGCTTCAGACGGCAAAACCGGAACCAATGGATGGAAATGGCAGGGAAGCAGATTTCAGCTAAACATTAGGAAAAGCTTTCTAACTGTGAAAGCTGTTTGCCACTGGCATGGACTGCTGGGGAAGGGAGCTGGCGCTCCTTTGCTGGAGGTATTTAAGGATCAACCGGATTGCCACTCATCAGAGATCTTATAGCTGCAGCCTGCACCACAGAGCAGGCTAGGCTAGATGATCACTGATGTTCCTTCCAGCTCTTATTATTCTGAAGTATTTTTTTATCTATCCCGCTTTTTTTTCTCCAAGGAGCTCAGGGTGGCATGTGTGGGTCTACCTCATTTGACATTATAGCAACCCTGTGAAGTACATTAGACTGAGAAACAGTGACTTGCCTGCAGTCAGACACAGTAAGCTGGGGAGGTGGGTAGTGATTTGCACCTGCATCTGCATGGTCGCACTCTGATACGCTGGCCACTGCATCACACTGTATGGTACAGTCTGACATTCTCATCAATATCAATATCCTTTTAATTGTCACACTTTCTTGTGAACTGTAATTCTGTGAAGAGACTTGCTGTTGGACTCCAGTTCCCATCAACTATACCCAACAAGGTTAATGATAAAGGATGGTGGGTCTTGCAGTGCAGCAATATCTGGAAATCCGCAGGTTGCTCACCACTATTCTAAAGAACTGCTATCACCCACAAAACATTATTTGGGATTCTTTGGGATGCTTGTGGGCAGCAGTAAGGGAGGGTCAGACCTTTTAATTAGCTTCAGTCCAGTTTAAATGTATAGTATTTATATTGCTTTGAAGCTTTGTTCATTTCATAGTAGAGGTGATTATATTTCTTGTTAAAGTAATTCAGGTTTGAATAGAAATACACAAGCTTAGGCTTAGAAGTTAAGAGTCATGATGAACTTCTATGGAATTCAGAAAGCTTGCATTCTTTGGCTCTCAGCCTTTTTCCTGTTTCCAGTGTTGTGGGCCAAGACAGCAGTCACTGTCTGCAGAATCTGACAGTAAATTTTATGAGGAGCAGGAAGTCAAATATCCTTTACCTCAGCAAATAAGTGGGATGGGAGTGGAGAGCAATTTCTCCAGTTCTCCAGTGCCTTCATATCTTCTCCAGAGTTTGACTGTTCACTTGTCACTCCTTTTCCAGGTGGAGTGGGAACTGCAGCAGTTCAGCTCTGCAAAACTGTGGAAAATGTCACCATTTTTGGCACCGCTTCTGCTTCCAAACATGATTACCTCAAGGAGAATGGAGTTACTCACCCCATTGACTATCGGACAACTGATTATGTGGCAGAGGTTCGGAAAATCTCACCCAAAGGTAAGCGAGGGAGAGAGCAGGCAGGGGGCAGCACAGGCCTGAGACTTCCTTTGTTTGTTCTCTGGCTTTCTGTTTGTGGCATAAGCTGTTGATAAATAGCTGAAATAAAAGTGGCTGGGGAATTCCCAAGAAATTGTGCTAATTTAAATTTATTTTCAACAGGTGAGTATTTTATATCATATTCTAAGTTGTAGGACTTTCATCCAGTTAGAAGAATATTGACTAATCATATGCATTTGAATTAAGCAATTGGATGGACAGATTAAAAAACATTATTGAGAGAAATGTACTGTTTCCTTAGGCAGCCTTTCTCAGTCTGGAGCTCTCCAGATGTCGTGGCCTCCAGCCTTTGTAGTTTCAGCCAGCATTAGTCATGGGAATGTCCAGGTTAGATAACACATGTACAGGACACTCTGAGAGAGGTTTTTCTTTTATAGAGAAATGCCTCTTCCGCACTGGAGATGTTCAAGAAAAACCTAGACAGTCATCTGTGTAGGATGGTGTAACTGGTGCCGTGCATCAGGAGGGGGTTGGACTCGATGGCCTTCCTGGCCCCTTCCAACCCTGCTATTTATGATTCTAAGTGGACCCTACCATCCATACTTTCCATAAGCATTTGTACTTTTATTTAACTACTGTCCAATTTTATCAAGGCAGAAAGTTAATGTGTATAATCAATAAAGATAAAGAATAAAGGCCTGCAGCCCTACTCATCTTTACTTCTCTCCCCACCATGCCCAAAGGTAGACTTATTCCAAGATCCACAGTCTGGCAATACCTTTACCAAGACCAACCAAATATTCACAAAACCATGAGAAAGGTCTGCAGGGATGACGGTGTTGAAATAATGAAGCCTATACAGTCAGACTGTAAAGGGGTGTAGATGAGGAGATGCAGGCTTCCAATGATTAGGCAAGAGATGGGCAGCTTTAAGGGAGGCCATCTCACACCCTCCCAGATTGGGCTCTCAGGTTGACATTGTAAAATTCAGAATGTCAGAAGGAACAACTTGAACTTGTTTTCAAGCTCCCTTTTGGTACTGAAACTCAGTCTTTCTGCTGTTGGTGGCAGCTCAAATTTCAGGTTCTTCCCCTGCCTAGAGAACATTTGGGACTGCATGCATGTTGCCTGTGGCCCACCATTGGTGTAGAGTCTGCTGTGTGCCATGCAGGTTTCAGATTACACCTCGGACTATTAGGACAAAAACAGCATGTCTGATTTGCCCATTTTTATTATGTAATAATTTCTTACATTTTCATACTGCCCAATAGCTATAGCTGCTTCCTTTTGTCTCTAACCTCAGTCAGAGCACTCAGTTCATCAGTAGGCAGAGAAAGAAAAGCAAAGCAAAGTGGTTTTTATATTGACTGGCTGTATGCAGATAAATTTGGCAAAGCAAACACTTTATATTATATCCTGAATTTTTCATCAAGATTTAAAATTATAGTTTTAAAATTTGCTTTGAATTTGTAAATGTTAAAACTTCTTCAAAAATTTTGGGTGTGGGATTTTACATTTTGCTTCCCTTTTATTAGAGAGCATCGGTCAATCTATTCTGATAGCCATTTTCTCTCTCCCCCTTTCCAGGTGTAGATATCGTCTTGGACCCCTTGGGGGGCTCAGATACGACAAAAGGCTTTAACCTCCTTAAGCCAATGGGCAAATTAGTCACCTATGGTGAGTGAAAAAACATAGATCCTGCCTATGGTCTTGTTGAAATTAGGATGCATCAAGCTCAGTTTAATGTAGATGTTAAACAGCTTAGAGGATAAGAGCCTTCCAGAACCCCACAGAACAATATCAATGGGGCAGAATAATAATTTTCCAACGGCAGCTTTGGAGCAGAAGCAGTGGAAAATGGTACTTTCAGCTCCCATCACAGGCAGCTTATCCAGAAGGATATCATAGTGGGTGGTATCAAAAACCACCAAGAGATCCTGGACAATCAAACAGGGTCTCAGTCCTCTCCTCCTTCTTTCAGCGAAAACGAACCCATGGAGCAACTAAGCTAGTTTCTGGTTCAAAACTAGGAATGAAACCTGCTTGAACTGGATCCAGATAACCATTCTATCATTCCAGAGTGTCTAGCGCGTTACAAGCCACCACACAATTGAGCTCCTTGTTCAAGAAGGGGATGTTGATGATCTCCCTGTCATTGTTAACATCTTCTAGATCCAGATTAGCTTTCATTAGGAGTGGCCTGGGAGGTCAGCATCATCCCCTTTGTACAGAGAAATGCACGACGTCTCTGACCCAGCCAGACATCTCCGCTCTCTTAGGTATAATAAACCACAAAGGGTAAGGTTAAGCATGCAAGTGGCTGACCAGATTTGCCCAAGCAACATGTCCACATCCTCCGTTGGAGAAGATTAAAGCATAGCATACTTCTGGATAGGTTGTTTGGGCTGGGAATTAGCAGTGATGCATTTGGATTATTCTTTTCCTGTTGCAGTAGCTAGTTCCAAAAGGTGGTGCAGGAAAACTGCTGCTTAGCTTCCTGGTATTTGTATGCTATGGGGATCCACAGAGTTTCATCTTTCCCAAAATGCTGTTTTTAGCTACATGAGTTAGAGTGAGGTCCTCAGGGGTTTTGGAGCAGGTTGTCATCACGTATCTATGACATTCCACTTCAAAAGCCCAGATGACTTTTCCTATCTCTCCTTTGCTTTGGCTTTGGGTGAGACAATGAAAGTAATAAGTTGGTGCTTGGGATCAATAATGGACTCATGGGTGCCACCCCCCACCCCCCACATCTGTCCTGATAATGCAGGGATACTGTTAGTGCATGGTTTGTGTAGTTCAGGGTAGTAATGACCAAGTTGCTCTGTATAGGACTACACTCCTTCCTTAAGGATCAGTTTCATTAGGGGTTACTGTCTGTCATGTTAGCTTATTCAAACATTCTAGTATTTCATGCCAAAAAGGTTTGATATTTGGACAAAATAACCACATACAGTGGTACCTTGGCTCACAAACTTAATCCATTCCAGGATTCTGGTCGTGACCCAAATTGGTCATGAGCCAAGTTAAATTTCCCCATAAGGTTCAATGTAAATAAGGTTAATCCATTCTGTAACTATTTTTATAATCAGAAAAATGTGAAGCAAAGTGACAAAGAACAACAAAGATTGCGGCCATCTCCCTCCCCCCGAGCACGAGTGTGGCCATCTCCCCACCCACCCCCGAGCATGACCGCAATTGCACCCGTCATCACTGGGGGGCGGGGGGGGAGAGATGGGCATGAATGCGGGCGCGCTCGTGGTGGGGAGATGGGTATGACCGTGCTGGGGGGAGAGATGGCCGAGATTGTGGTTGCACTCCTGCAGGAAAGACGAGCGAGATCTCGGCCATCTCCCCCCACCCCAATACACGATCGCGGCCATCTTCCCACTCGGGGGGTGGAGAGATGGCCACGATTGCAGTTGCCACCCAATGCAGAGTTCGCGACCCCAGTCAAAAATTTTATGAAATTTTTGTTCACAACATGATTTGGTCGTGAACTGAGGCATTTGTGAGCCGAGATACCACTGTATGTTCAAGTGAACCCCTTAAATCACAGTTTCTCCAGCACACATCTGGTAACTGGTTATTAATTTTATGTCATTTTGGAGGTCATAACTGCCATTGATGAACTGTTTTAAGAACCATTTCTTTGGTTCTAGTTGATACTGACTTATAGAGCTGTGAGGACCACATTCTTGCCCAAGACATCCTCTAATATAGTAATGTTTAAAGTTTTTCCCCAAGCCATCTTAGCTCCTATATTATGACCACATTCATTCTCAATAATCATCTTATAGATAAGTGAGACTGTCCTTTTTAAATTTTGTTTTACTAAGCTCTTCAATATGCTTCAAATGTTGTAAGTACTCTTAGGGTTCAGGTGGGGGGCGAAAAAATAATCTTGATTCAATAGCATTTGTATAGTTCTCGTTTCAAAATTTCAGGTAGTTTAACAGTAATAGTCCTTCCCAGCATCTGTGAGAATGATCAAAGAACCAAGAGGCAAAAGAGAAATTTGTGGGAAATTATTCTTCTATAGCCAAGCATTTTCCCCCACACCAGAACATTGTCTGGAAAGATATAGAAGAAACCATTTTCAAAGATTGTTAATGTGATCCAGCAGCTTTGGGGTGTGCCTGTGGATGTGCAGAGTAACTTATCACTTGCCCCTGAATAACTGCAAGTAACCCTATAAAAAGATGAAAGGATATGGCTTTTGAGGCAGGCTCCAGCTGCCTTGCAGCATCTTACAAGGAATTAAACTTGCTGCCAGCAGAGGGGAGTGTAAATCCAAGGTTGGCTTCAGTGCTTGGAAGTATGTAATGCCCAGCAAGCTGATGGATGCTACATTTTTGTACTTCAACTTGACAGGTGTAGCCAATTTGCTAACAGGACAGAGAAAGAACCTGATGGCCATGGCAAAAACCTGGTGGAACCAGTTCAGCATCAATGCCTTACAGCTTCTCCATGTTAACAAGGCTGTTTGTGGCTATCATCTGGGGTACCTAGATGAGGAGGTAGAGCTGCTGCATGATGTAGTGACCAAGCTACTTGCCCTCCACAATCAAGGCAAAATCAAACCAAAGGTGGACTCTGTCTGGTCATTTGAGCAGGTGAGTATGCATGGCAGTGCAACAAGCTCTTCTCGTCTCTTGTGTTGCACGCTACAAACTTGCTAGGTGTTTTTAACATAAGAACACAAGAAAAATCTTGCCGGATCAGACCAAAGGTCCATCTAGTACAGCAATCCATACACATGGTGGCCAGCCAGCTGCCCGCAGGATTGCTCAAGCAGGATTGGTGCAAGGTCTCCTCCTGCCCAAGCTCCTCAGCAACTGGTACATGCAGGCATGCCACCTCTGCTGAAGGAGGAAGCACACAGCCCACAAGGCTAAAAGCCACGGATAGCCTCTTCTCTCCGTAATCTCTCTAGTCCCTTTTTAAAACCGCCCAGACTGGCAGCCATCACCACTTCCCTTGGCAGAAAATTCCATAGTTTAACCATGTGCTGCATGAAGAAGTTCTCCCTTTTATCTGTCCTAAACATCCCACCAATCAGCTTCATGGAATGACAATGGTTCTAGTACGGTTGGAGTGGGAGGAAAATGTCCTTCTCTCTGCTTTCTCCACACCATGCATTATTTTAAACACTTCTATCATGTCTCCCTTTACTCACCCTTTTTCTAAGCTGAACAGTCCTAGTTGTTGAAGCCACTCCTCACAGGGGAGCAGCTCCAGTCCCCTGATCATTTCTGTTGCCCTTTCTATATTTTAAGTTTCTCCCCCAGAGAACAAGTACCCTAAACAAAATTGTGCGGAAGCTGCTGTGTTGTTGCATGAGAAAGAACTAGCACACTAAGACGATTTAGGAATTACCAAATGAGAAGGTTCCCAGGAGGAGGCAGAAAGATGCAATAGCCATTCCTTTACTTTGCTGGAATGTTAGTTAGCAGTTTGTCTGTGGTGGACAAAAGAGCAGTACTCTTTCACATTCTTGGGTGTGTTGCCAGCATTAAAAGAACTGGAGAAATTATTGATAATACTCAATGGCTATTATCCTGCCTCTGAACATGGAGACAAACTGGAGACAAATGTGCAGCATGCCTTGCATCTGATTGTCCAGTACTGAAGATAAGATTGCTGAGCTGAATGGGTCTTTGGCCTGACCCCGTCAGAACCAATTTGGTAATTCTACAGTTGTCCAGCACGTGAAAAGATGAAGGGGAGGGCTTTGCCAGCTGGAAGGTCTCCCCGTAAGGAAGAGAGTTCATCTCCTCTTCCTGTTGTTGCTGCAGGTGGTGGATGCCATGAAGCAGATGCAAGAGAAGAAGAACATCGGGAAAGTAGTGCTGGTCCCTGAAGCAGCACCAAAGGATGAAAGCAAAAAAGGAGAGAACTAAAAGTGCATGGGTGGATTGTCTGACCTCAGGTCCTTACCTTGGGGGGTGTGTGTGTGTGAGTGTGTTCGTTTGTTTGTTTGTTTTAGTGCCCCCCCCCCAAGGAAAGTAGGGATGGACAGTTCTTACTAACTGTTGTTAATGGAAAAGACAAACATTTGTGGTCAGTTGGTTGTTTTAAAGATGGTACAAGCTTGTGAGTTTCACAAATCCTTCATTATGTGAAATTCAAATGATTGCACCATCACTATAAAAGCGATGGCTAACCTAGTTAAAAAAGATACCACGTTGATCCTACATCTGTACTGTTACAATATCAACACTTTGCTCTCTTAAGGGAACAAAAAGGCATCATTTGAATTCCAGATGTGTCACTAGAATTTCTTGATCTTTCCATTTCTTTTATTGTTACCCCACCAACAGTGCCACAGTATTCCCATCTGTGTGATTTGTCTCTTCTCTTCCATCCACCCCCATTGACAGTTTCTATAGAAATGATGCCTCAAAGTTTCCAGTTCTGACAGGTGCTTTTAATAAGCTGAATGTGCCAGGCATTTCTGCAGCTTCGCTGTGACAGAAAAATCAGAAGTGGGAAAAGAATCGTGCCACTTCCACCCATGCCTTTTGATGCCCTTGGCCCTCATTCCTCCTGCAGCAAGCAATTGCCCCACATAACACAGGCAAACCTGGCACCCCCAACCCGTTTAAAAACTTGCCATGGGAACTGCTCTGTGGGAGAGTAAGGAATTGTCAACAAAATCATTTCCAGGAGCCAAAATGTACTTCTCCCTGCATTTATTTTGGGGGGAATGCTTGACTTTTTCTAATTGTAATGGTGCCAAACAGCTGACTAACCTCTAATCTATTGCTTGCAATCAACTCCTGTCATGTAAACAGTATGCACCAATGCGGGGCTGGTTTGATGTTTTATTGTAGAAATGTCTTTTTTAGTAACTACTTAGTTTTAACACATGAAAAGTGGTTTGATCACAGCTGGTTGGAAGAAAGGATACTGAGTCATTCCCTTTTACAACTCTTGATTTCCATTTTACATTGAGACCAAAGTACTTGGAAATACATATAATCTAGCCATTTCCAAGGTACCATCCACAACAGGAACAGTCTGTCTTTCAGACTAAGTAGTGGCTAAATGTTGCCTTTATGTTTGCATGGAGAGGGGTTGTGTGTGTTTGTGTGTGTGTGGTTCTCCGCAAGGGGCACAGAGGACAGGCAGCAGGAACCAACTCTTCTGATTAGTGGGCAGCATCTTGTCTTGGCATGGAAAAATGAGCCAGTCTCTTTGAAGACACGAGCCAACTGCCTCTGTTGCAGGCACTCTGTGCTGTGTCGGGCAGCCCTGCTATAACTCTGTTTCTGTCTAATGCATTCACCACTGCTATCGATTCTGATAGCTTCATTGAAAACTCAGAGTCCTCTTCTTTCGCTTCCTGTACTCTGTACATCTTTTTAGGTCTTTGACCAAATGAGTGTTTTTTACTCAAACACAAGGGCAAATAGTCCTGAAATTGTGCCCCACATTGTCTCCCCATATGTTGGCAGATCTTCCTTGGACTAAGCTCTGGCCTGTCTCATTATTCTAGTTAGCAGCTTAGCTACATGCAAAGTGTCAAGGGGTGCACTTCCCCAGACTCCTTCTTTGATGTTAAAGGCATTGAAGCCCTGAAGCTGGTCTTCTGCCTTTTCCTGATGTAGGAAAGTAATCAAGGCTACAAAGAATTGAGGGCTGTGAAGCATATTTCTGACAGGTCTTTCCGCCCTTCTTCTATCAGGAAGCCACAGATACTTGAGGTCAGAAAGCTCTCCCTTTAATTTAAAAAGCATGTATGAGAGTAGAGGCTGCCATTGAGCTGTGAAGAGTTGGGATGTAGGCTGTATGCCTGGAAAATACATGTGATTTGTCTGTAGAGAGCTTCCCTCCTTCCGAAGCATCCATCTGCTAGGACAGTTGCTAGTCTAGAACTTTTAAGGTCTCTTCTGTAACAAGCAGGTCTGCTAATAATTTTTAGTAAGTAATATTGACTGCAGTCCAGTTTGCCCTGCCCTCAGTGCCCTCTGGACCTACAGCCAATGCACAGAATGAATTAGGAAGGTGGAGATCCCTGCCATTGATACCCTTTGTGTTGTGTTTTTGATCTAGGCAGTCATTTTGGCCATCTAGATTAAGCAGCAGGGAGGGCCAGGGAAGAAGGCTGGAGCATCACTAGGAATTAATATAAGGTGATGGCCCAGCCTCTTCCCCTCCCTGCCCTGGGAATGCTTCCCCTTCTCCTCTATGAGGCACCAGTAGCAATCTTAGAAAGGCACTCACTGGGCCATTTCTGCCCTGGCTGTGAGGGAGGTGGGGTGGCCATGGCTCTTGGCCTTTGGAGTCCCAGCTCTGAGGTCATAGGATGTTGAATTTGAGGCTCTGAATAATCCTGTGGCCTCCCAAGAAACATCAAGTAGTCATAGGATTAAGGTAGTCAACACAACTGTGAGTCAGGCTTGAGGGAAAGAATCCCAAGGACGGCTGAAAGCAAAAGATGGAAGAAGTAAACGCTGGCAAGCTCTTCTTGCCGTGCCTCATTTCTTTTATCATTTGATTAGGGGTGGGCAATTGGTGGCCCTTCAGATGTTTTTCACCTCTTCCCTTATCATGGGCCATGATGTCTAAGATTGATGGGCATTGTAGCCTTTCAGATGTTTTGGTTTACAAGTTGCCCATCTCTTCTTTAGATCTTGAAGCTCTGGGGTTTGGGAATTCATATTTTTTAGGACCCCAAATTTCAGGTCACAGTATTACTTATTTCATTCTTGGCCTCTGTTGACCTGCCTGCTTCTGCTCCTCCCAAATGGTAGCATAGGTTCCAGATTAATTCACAGGGTCCTAGAGCTGGCAGAGACCAAAAGCCTGTAGACCAAAGCAGAGCACAGGACTTGTGTGCAGATGACCACAAGTTCCTTCCATGCAAACTCTAGCTAGAAAGTATCAGGTAGCAGAGCAAGAAAAGACATGTGACTGGCCAGCCACTTACTCATTGATCAGCATAATGCAAGCAACAAGTATACAAGATTAGAGATCATATGACTAACCCAGCTGACTAACTCAACTTGAAACTGTGATACTAGCTGGATTCACACAACATGACAAGCAATCCTGCATGTTGACCATGGTTCATCTTTTTTATCATGATCTACCCAACAGAGGGCTTAGTTTCTACATTGGCACTGTTTCCATTTTTCCTGCTTGGTCCTCCTTCTGTTGTCACATATCCCATCAACCACAACACCTGAAATTCAGCCCTGAGGTGCCTCACTGCATGCCTACATTACCTGCTTCTTCCTCACTGGTCCACAAACAGTGGCTCCTGCACTTGTCCTTTTCTGAGGACTCCATGGTAGCCATATACCAGGACCATGGAAACCGCAATCCTGGGCTCAGGCACCACCACAAGTGATGGTGGTACAGAGGAAACATTGAACAAACTATGGTTTCTTAATGTAGTTTCTAAAGACCAAACTTCCCATGGTGAAATAACACAACTGGGTTCAAACAGTGCAACATACCAGCAATGATTAAAAAACCTATCATGTCTTGCCCTGCTGTCTGAACCCAGCCACGGTGTATCAGGACCAGTTCTTTTGCTGAAGTTGCCTCTGTCTCCTTTCTGTTCCTAAGTTTTTGTCATCTGCTCCCACTGAGCCAGTCTTTTAAGACTCACAGACCCCTACCTGAATCCATCCTGAAGGTTCTTAGGCCTATAAAACGTGAGGATTTCTTAGTCCACTTAGTCTTGCTTGGAAAGCAAGCAAACTGAAATTCTCAATTCTGTCATGCACAACAGAAGAATAGCTTTTAGATAGACATGTCTGACTGCAGAACTCTGACTGCCAACAAAAGGGGTGGGAGGAACTGACACGAAAACAGTTCCTCCTTTTTCTCTTGCCTTCCTGCTTGCCACTGCTTGGTGCCTTATTCTGGCTGGCATTCCAAAACTTTTCTAACATCACCCTTCTAATATCGCAAGGGACAGCCTAGAACTCCTATGCTGCATTGTTACTCGCCATTTTATCGGTGCCTTGTTCCCGTACGGTCTAATTTGAGAAACCCTTGCCCAGCCTGACGTGTCGAAGAGTGCCTGCCCCATGGAACTAGGATGAAACAGGATGTATGACTTATATTTTACACAAGCAATGAGGAGTGTGCACCGTATGGTGCATTTCTGCACAAGTCCCATGTGTCTCTGTGCCACTAACAGCATGAGCTTCCTCAGAAATCCACACATGAGGATTTCTGATATTTCCAGTTAGGCTACAAAAATGGCTTTTTTAATTCCCCCGAGCACCATTGCTGAATGCTGATGTGCTACCGGCAGCTACATTTTCAATCCAGTCTGCATCTCAGTTAATGTATTGCTTCTGAATTGTGAATGTGGAGAATGGAATGCAGTTCTTAGCATCATTTCTGAAAGTATTATCTGTTGAATGGAGAGATGGGCCTCTCCCTGCCAGGCACACTACCACATTTGGAATGAGATGGGAACTCATGCACAAATGGGGCCAAACCGCAGAAGAATCCGTAATGTGCTGTAGCAGTGAGTGAGACTTTCTTCAGAGAGCTGATGTCCTTTTCTGTTGGAGACATCAAAGCATGATAACTTCTCTGTTGCCTTGCTGATAAATACTGTGGATTTGAAATTTATAGTAGCCTCTTCATTTTATGACTCAATTGTATGTGTGCTTCAGACAACTTTCATGGGCCATTAGTACTAAATAAAGTATCTTGACCGCCTTTGAAAAAATTGAACTGTCTTAACTTGTTAAAACATAACAGCTTAACTTTGAGGACCAAAGCAAGAAAAAGATGTCTTCCAAGTTTTCAGAAATATTCTCTAATACAAAACAGGAGTACAAAATTCTTCATGGGTTTTGCAACAGTGTTTCAAGATAGCTGAAATGCCATTGAGTTCAGAATTGGTGTGACTTAGGATGATACAAAGGGCCAGAGCTTTGAGCAGCTTAAAGGGCTTTCAAATAGGCATGGAGGGAACCCTTAGCACCATTTCAGTCCCAAAAGGCCCAAATTTGCCAAGGCTGCCGGGAAACAATTTCATCGCATCAGTTTCATGGGTGAAAGGTGGGCTGAGCTAGCCTTGTGCACAAATTTCTGTGTACAACCATTTGATCTTTCACCACTAATACCAGCTACTGTGGCCTCATTTAAACAACAGAAATGGGCATGGGATAAGAAACAAATTGACTTAAAGTGTTATTTTGTTTAAACGTACCAAAGTCAATATCTGAATTGGAACTCGGTTGCTGGAGATGAAACACTTGAGAGATGTTCTCAAGAAAATCTAACCAGGTGTGGCCTTCCAAAAAATAAAAGGTATTGTTGTCTAGTGCACATTTTTTACAACATTCCCATTTGTTGATAGTGTAGAATTTAGGAATATTGGGATGGTGTGGGAGAGGATTGAAGGAAGAGACAGAGGCCGTAAAACTACTCAGTTTCTGAAGTTGATAAGATTATTTTTAAACAGATTAATGTGGCATAAAATTTAGTGCAAATGTCTTTCCAGATTTGCTGAAAAGTTCATTGAGCCTGACATTTGTGAGAGTGTTTGCTTCACTTCTTGATTTTTCATCTGAATGTTCTAACCAGGTTTATTACCCAAAATTGTTTAAAAAAGGGATCCTCATTTATCATCACCGTGTTGTTGGCATTTCAAAAATGTTCTAAAACCCATTTTAAATTGTGTTGGGCTTGGCTCCCAAAAACAAGAATGTTATAATTACACAGCAGCCACTGGGAGAGAAGGTAGAAGGGAAAGCTAAAGCTAAGGCAACCAGGGAAATGTCAGAGGCAGGGAAAGCCCTACCACTATCAAGGCAAGATGTTTTATTTGCATGCTTTTTGTGTGGTGTAGCTTTGAACGAGACATGGCAGACATCCAGACATAAATAAGATGAGCAGTTGTCCATAAAACCTGGAGTACTGGTGATGATGGGTAATGAGCAATTTGTGACTGGAGCCTCACAGCAGGCTGTGGTGTACATCCTCTCAACTCCTTTTGGAATGGCTCATGAGCAATTTGTATATTCTTATGTTTCAAGATGCTTCTTTACACCTCCTTACGCTGTCTACGTGTGTGTGTGTATGTGTGTGTGTGTGTGTACCTGTCTGTCAAGAAAGCAAATGTGCCAATGCTATTTACACAGATTCAGACATGAAATGCTGGTCTGCCTAATGTTACCTTATGCCTTATGTGGGGGGTGGGAGGTTGGATGTCCATTAAAAGCATATCAAAAATGATCAAAGTCTGGCTGTGTATGCATGCTCTGACTTCTCCTACTGCTTGTTTTTATTATTTGTGTTTCCTGGGTACTTTGCAGATATTGGGGTGGGAGGGGAGGAGATGGGCCTTAATATAGTCGCTTAGAAGTCATTCCCTCTTTCAGGCAGTTACAGAGCTCAGTCAAAGTTCAGGTCTTTCTGTGTTAGCTCAGAGTAACTCTGAGTAGTTCTCAGGAGGCATCATGACGGCTTCCACCTTCTATATGCATGAAGGCCCCCTTAACATCCGTTTGACCATAACAAAGTAGAGGCAAACAGACTTTGTTAGCCTGAAACTCCCAGCCATTCTCTGTTTTGGCTAAAGCCTCCTTATTGACCTCCCTGGGCAAAGTATGGTGGATTTCTTCTTGGGCCTCTTGCTGCAAATTATTGCCCAGTTGTGGCTTATTCATGGACTTGCTGCTGTTCTGAAGTTTATGCAACAAGAAACTGCAGAACTGCCTGTGGAGAAGCCTTGATTCTGACACTTTGTGACCCACTGCTCCTGTGGTGTGAAAGAGATTCAAGGTTCAGCTGGTGCTTGCGGAATTATGAAGGGTTGAAGGTGTTTTAAGATAAGTGTATCATCCCTCACAACTTGGCTCAACAGGTCTGGACATGGCCAAGGGGTATCTGCTTACAACCCTTGTGGTGCTTTCCAAGACTCCACGGTTGTCTATTCTGGCTCTCTGATTCAATAGCAGCAGTTAAAACCTAAAGCTGATGTCTGATGAATTTAGTAGATGGTTTGTGTTCAGTTTTGCTGATAAAGCCAACCTTGATCGAAGCAGGTTGCTTACCTGCAACTGTCTTTCTTCAAGTCACACATTTGGCTGTGTGCCTGTGTAGAGCCTGTTGTTGGGAAGATGCTACAGTCAGGAGGGCTTTGGTGCAAACTCTTCCCCCACCTTCAGGGTTGGTATATAGGAAGGGTTGCTACTCATCCCCGAAGTTCACTCAAAGCTGACATTGTGGCTTTGGAGCAGAGGGAGGACCCTACAGGCTGGCCTTAGTGTTGGTTGAAATTAATTTCTATCGCATAAATACACATATCAGTATGTGGCACCAATGATGAGGTGGTGGGTGTTTTGTGCTAATGGGTATCAATATCAAGGATCATAGCCGGCTTCTTGATCCCAATAGCAACACTCTGGTCCATAGAATCATTGGCACAGCCATGGGACAGACTGTTCCAAGCACCTGTCCCACTCAGAGAGGGGACAGTGAGACCAGTGCCTGCGGTACTGGGATATGATGCGGACTGGCAATATGGCTCCCAACCAGCCTGACCCCAAGGCTATAGAAGGAGGATGGGTCTGTGGCTAAGGTAATGTATTCTGGAGTTCTCTTTCTGATACTGAGGTTATCAAGACCTGCTCCTCTCTTGGTACTGGAGGGTTGGATTCAAGCATGGTCAGTACCAATGTGAGTTGCTTAGACAAATCAGAGAGGCAGCTCTTCAAGTGCTGCTTGTGGCCCTTCGCTTAGTGGCTTCCACGAGGTTTGCTGCTTTGGCCCTCTTTGCCAACTTCTTGGTCATGGACAGCTTCAGTAAGCACTCAGGCATTAAGTAAGTCATGCGCTCCAGCCCAAGGTTACAGCCATGACCAAAGCAGGCAGAGTTGGGAGGTGAGGTTTCAGCCCTTGATGTAGAAGGGCATTCTGCAGGTTTTGAGGTGTCTACTGCCTGCAGCACCTTGCCCCACAACCCCGTTTTTAGGCAGTCTGCCCAGTTCCTTTGGACTTGGCCTGGCAATGAGTACAGGAATCCACAATGTGATCTTTTCCCAGGCAGAACAGACACAGAGAGTGCCCATTGGTGGGTGGGGATCCAGCACGCCGTTCACATGGTGGCAAGCCAGCTGCCAACAGAATCCCCCAAGCAGGATGGGTACAAGAGCTCCACCTGCCCAAGCTGCTCATCAGTGTGCATGCTGCCTCTGATGATGGAGCAGCAAACAGCCACCAAAGCGAGTAGCCACCGATAGCTTCCTCCTTCATGAATTTGTGCAATCCTCCTTTAAAGCCATCTAAACTGGTGGGCACCATTATTTCCTGTGGCAGTGAAGTCCATATTTGAAATATGCACAGTGCAAAGATGTACTTCCTTTTGTTGGTTCCAAAACTCCCACCAATCAGCTTCATGGAATGACAATGGGGTCTACTATCATAGGAGAGGAGAAAAAGGTCTCCCCTCTACTTCATGCATGTTTTTAAACACCTCTATCATGTCTCTCCTTGTGCACCTTTTTCTAAGCAAAAGTTGTAATCATTCCTCAAAGGGTAGCTCCCCTTTTCCTGCTTTTTGCAACTCACTATCCAGAGGATACATGAATGAATGCATTTCTGTGCGAGCAGAAGTTCCTGCTGCCTATCAGGAGGCAGCATTACAACAACTCCTGAGAAAACCCTCCCTTGGTCCAGACTCCGAGGACTCCAGAGGTATCCTCCTGGATTGACTGGGCTGGAGGCATCTTTTTACAATGGTTCTGCTCTGATCAACAAGGCAAGCTCCAGAAAACGGCATGAGTGGGAGCGTGATTGGTAGCCTTCAGACTGGATTACTATAATGCATTCTGAGAGGCCACCTTAAGGCTGGTTCAGAAGCTGCAGCCAGTGCAGAACACAACGGCTACATTACTGACTCATATGCTTTACAAGCATCTTCCTTGTTAGTCTGCTAACAAGCTAGGTATTAGTATGCAAAGTCCTGCACAACCAGGGCCAGGTTATCTCAAGGAACATCTCCCTGTATCACAACCTCTTAGGCCACTATGACCATCAGGGCAGGCCCAGTTGCCTAAGGCTTTGGTTCCAGTCAGCTACTTAGGGCAGTTACACAAGAGGCAGACTTCTGGCGCCCCATGTACCTTGCTACAATGGCCTTTTCTAGTGTGCCAAGCACCTGGTTCAAATCCCCACACAGTCATAAACTCACTGGGTTACCTTGAGTCAATCTCAGCCTAGTCTACCTCACAGGGTTGTTATGCGGATAAAATGTATTTGTGTTGGGGGCTGGAAAAGAACCACATATGCCACCTTGATCTTCTTGAAAAGAGGGAACATAAATTAAACAAATAAGATCTGTGAGCGGTTTGAAATGACTTACAAACCACACATTCATACATCTCTTTCTTACAGGCGCCTAAGGACACTTGCATGAATTGTGTGTGTTCCCTGAGCCATCAAGACTCTCTCCAAGGGGCCATAGCTGTACAACTCAAGAGCTCTCTGTGTGACTTGCAAAACTGATGCATTGCAGGTTCTAGGAAAACATTTTACTTGACAGAACCAGGCATAGTGGCTGTCCTAGTTTCCTTCTTCTCTGTCTGAGTAATAAACACACATATTGAATTAATTTTGAACAGCAACAATATAATTCTGCCATTCTCTTTTATTTTGCTTCTGCTTTTCTGAGATGTTTGTCTCCCTTAGGCATGAAAGACAAATACTAGGGAGCCAGAATCTTCTTACTGCCAAGTAATGGGATTACCAAAAGGAACAGCAAAGCAGGAGAAAACATGAATGAAGAAACCCCTATAAGAAATAGGGGTTCTAATATTAAGGGAAGAAAGGCAGATAGAGAGCCTTTATCACACAAGGTTCAAGCGCAAAGTCCCCATTCTGCCATCTGCTCCTCAAGGAAATGTTTCATTTTTTACACTTCACTGATATTTGCCTATTAGCACTCTTCTTGCATTGTTCCATAATTCCAGCTTTTCAAGTGTCCTCCTTCCATTCTGCAGAACTTCAAAGATTGCATTTTTCTCAGTTGTCTTCCACAGTGTATTTTAACCACTCCTTGCTAATGAATGAGGAAGCATTTTCTCCATTGCTGGAACTACTCAGTCCTCTTCAGCCTCAAAAACAGCTACTGCACAACGTCCAGCTGGGATATAAACAATGGATTCCACTTCTCCCCCACCCTTGCTGGGCTTCTGGAAATGAATTTCCAGTGCGTCATGCATCAACTCCTCATCCAAAACATCTGGAATCCCTGATAGTAGGACAGTCCGAGCACAGACTGAAGGATGGAACTGGAATGGGGAGACAAGAGAGCACCCGATTAAAAACTCACATAAATGCAAACTCAGCTTTAAATTATTAACACAGTTCAATATTCTAAAATCCACACATCTGCCAGCTGATTTAAGGCAAAGATACCTTGCTGCTGGGTGCTTTAGTTTTCTTAGGTGACAAGTATCCACAATTGTGCATGTGTGTTAGAGAGAGACCAAGAAAAAGAGAGAGACGGAGAGACAGTGAGTGCATATGAGCATGCTGAGGTGCCTCTTCTCACTCTTAACTAGTGGCAAATAATGTGAAAAGAAATTCCATGGTATCCACATAAGTTCATCAGCCATCAACATGATGGAGATGCACCTCATTAATATCCCCTTTACATGATTCAGTGTGTGACTTTCACATGATCATGCACTGCAAGTTCTATGTTTGTTGATGGAAAGAAAAAATGCTTTTAGATCAGGAGCATTCTGATCTGAAAGCATTTTGGTGAGAAAAGGTGCAGAGAGAGGTGTCTGAGTGTGGGGCTTTCCTCATACCTGAAGCTGTGTGATTTCCCCGTCTATGTATTTTGACACTTTGACCTCATGAATCTCCTTTCCGAAGGGCACCTTGAACAGGCTCCTCTTGACAAGCCGCTCAACCACTAGAGAAGAGGGACGTCAGGAGGGAAAAAGACCATGCTTGAAATCTGTGACTGAGATTCCTGGGTGTGAGCACTTAATATCTGACTGTCTTTAAAAGACTTGCAAATCTATGTACTGTGCAAGGTGGCATGCAAGAGAAAGCAGCTGGGAAGGGACTGCATTGTTTTTACATTGTGTACACGGACCACCACAATGTTTATTTTAGTTTCTCACTCTACCCAAAGAATCAGGGAGAGTAGTGGGGGGTGTTTTTGTTTTGTTTTTTTTGGATGGAGGAGAAACATACAAAAATGGAGCGGGGGGATTAAGAAACTTTTTGGAAACTTTTTTTGTTCAAGAAATGACAAACTGATTTCCTCTCTTGTGATGACAGGATTTACCAACTGGATTTTTACAGCCTCTGCAGAGAAAAACCAGATGGGCTTGTGAGTAAAATTTATAAAAGAATGAGTAGAAATACCAGTGAAGAGGAAAAATAAAGGAAATTTTTAAACAGTAAATAAGTTCTACTTGACTACAGCAGGACCCCCATATCTGCAGGGATAAGTTCCAAGCCTTCCAGCAGATACCTGAAACTGCAGATAGCAGCAAACACTGCATTTGTGGAGATTAGGGGTACAGGACCCCCACAAAAGTGGAAAAACAGAAATATCTCTAGAAAAAACTCACAAATATCTCTAGGGTCTGCACACCTGCTGAGAGACAAAACACATGAGTGAAACTGGCTAGTACTGAGGCAAAGAGTGTGGCATCCCCAAACAGAGTGTATAATTTCCTAGAGATAATTGTGACTTTTCCCTAGAGATATTTGTGTTTTTTCCACTTTCACAGGGGGTCCTGCACCCCTAACCCCACAAAGTAGAGGGCCAACAATAAACTACGGTTAAGTAAAACTGTGGTAACTGAGACAGCAGATACAGGGGCCCTGCTGTATATTGCTGTGGGGTATTCCAACAGGTGCAACAGAAATGGCGATAAAACACAATCAGATGCTTATGCAGAGAGTAAGTTGAAGACACCTAGCTCAAAAACTGAAAGTGTCACCTCCACATTCAGAAATGACAGCTGTATTCATTCTTGGCTCTGCCTTTGCTTGGGGCACCTTAGTAGGCAGAACACTGACCTAACTAAATCAGAGTGCAACATGGCCAGGTTCCTTTAAGCTTCCCTGATCAGCCCGACTATGGAACCATAATTCCTTCCGCATCTCCTCATACCTCCATTGTCCACAAAAGTTAGTGCCACATGGTTTGAACTATTCAGCCACTCCACACGCTCCACCTCACCACCCATGTTATGCCGTTTGCTGAAAAACAGCTCTAGCTTGTCAAGCAGCTGCTCCCTGGGCAAAGGCAGGACTGGCAATCCAGACAGGAGGACTCGTCGGGGACTCTCTTCCAAAGAGAACTGCAGATTCACCGGAGCGGGGGTGGGGGGTGGGGAGAAGAGGACATGGAAATAAGTAGTGGAGGGCCACAGCAGTGTGGATGGGGGAGGGGGAACAGCATGAGGCCACACTTGCAGCCCACCACCCTTCATTCCCAACCAACAGCTAATCTTTCAGCATTAGGGCCCCAGCACTGTCAAGGCAGCATGCAGAACTGTATGCCGCAGTTCCACTGGAGGGCAGAAAATGTGTGGAATGTGGTGCTGAGCACAGACTTTCTAGCAGTCTCAGCTTCCATTTTAAAAGAGCAAATTTCTAGTTCTTAAGACTACAGCCACATTTCAGATGGTATGGGCAACAGCACTGCCAGGAAGCAGGGCAAGATTCCCAGCAAATGGGATCAGGGCTCTGTGTAACTCCCAACTTCTCTTCACGACTAAATCAGAGAATAAGGGAGCAAATTCTATGGTCCCCAGAGAGCATGTGAGGCCATAGAATGTTTCGGATTCCCAGATGTGATGTTGGATACAGCACTCCAAGCTCAAGTGAAAAATTGGAGCTCTGATCATTGCTCCCAGCCTGTAAGGAGAGAACTACTCTGGCTGCTCTTCAAGGTCAACAAAGTGACATTGGAAAAAAGGGAAAGGGGGCATCTGGTGCTCAGGGTGGGGAGAAGCCTGAAGAGGGCAGAATATCAGCTATCCTGAAACTTCTCCAGTCTTCTTCCTCCCCTAACTCCAAAGCACTCTAGCTAGACAAGCAAAAAAATCATGCCTAGCATGTCATCTCTGCTGTTCTTACTCTGCATAGGATGCCTATGAGCCTCCAGGTTTGGGTGCTTATGGGCATCACCATAGGATTCCAACTGAATGGTGAAAAGTTTGTTATATGAAATGTAAGAGATATCATGAAAACTTGCCTCATGCATGCAGATTGCAGAATTCAGCTTTACCTGTAGAGGTTTTCAGAGCACAAAATACACAGAGCAGTGTATGCTATGAAAGTGGAAGGAATTGTCAAACCCGTGCAGCTCTGTCATATGATCAGGTGATCTTGCCAAAATGCACTCTTCCACCCAGTTATTGAAGGAAAGCCTTAACAGTGAAATATTAGCTATCCTTCCTTTAGATAAATTCAGAATAGGCAAAACAGGCCTTGAAGCAAGAACTTAAATATTTAGAATCTGAACGGCAGATAGTTACATCATCATTATATGTTACTTCCAGTGTGGAGGCAATATGCCTTTCTATGCCAGTTGTTCACATGAGTGGGTGAAGGCTACTGCACCTGTATCCTGCTCATGGGCTTCCCAGAGCCACTGGCTTGGCCACGGCAGGAACACAGTGCTGGACTAGATACTCCTTCAGTATGAGCAGGTACCTTCACCATAAATTTCCCTGCATCTGCTGTGTATATTAACAGGGAGATAAACTGCATCTGGAATGAGAATCCCAGGCGCGTTCTACTAGTGCTATTGCATTGCCCTGCTTGCCCTTTGACTGGCTCTGGCAGTGTGTTTTCCATGGTTCCACAATCAGCATTTGCAGGTAGAAATTTTGTATCCATGTCACAAGCAGCACAGGATTTTGCTAAAAGCTGACGTGCTGGTTTTGACAACAGCTTTTGTGTGCAGGAACGCACTCTGGGTTTTAACTATAGTATTAGGAGAGGGTGCCGCATTCTACTGCTAAGGGCCATTAGGCACAGAAAGGAGCTGCTCCCTGTAAGAGGCTACACATCTCTTTGCCCACCCTCCACAGTGTCCATGCCTACATCTTCCACACAAGCTGTAACCCCACTTTTACAGGGTTGCACCTCTAATGGAAGCTTTGCACATGCAGCCTTTCCTTAGACGACACTTAACCTATGGACACAAGGGTGGGCAGGGCTAAAGCTTTAAAATCACTGCAGTCAGTGCGTCAAGAAACTTCTTAAGTAGAGGTAAGGGAAGACTGAGCAGGACTTGCCAGAGCCCAGAAGCAAGGCTGCACGTGCAAAATAAGCAAATAAGTGACCATTTGGATTTTTCTAGTGACAGAGCTCCAGAAGCTTATGCAGAATTTTCTTCTCCAGGGCATGCAGTTGTCCCCATGGGCAGGACACCTTCAGTCCAGAGGTGTGCTCCCTGTTCAGCCTCCTCAAGGCACAAGCTGCTCATTGTCAGATCGAAGGCTGCAGAACTCACCTCCACAGACGAGGGCAAGAGCAATTCCAGAGGCTCTGCCTTCACATGCACGTAGCTCCAGTCATCCAGCTGAACTCGATGCTGCCCTGCCCCAGTGATCCTGTGGGCAACTGAGGAAGCAGAACAAGACCGACTGACTCTTTGCCCTCTTCCATCCCTGACTCTTATCGGATCAGCAACTCATGCTGAGCTTCCATCCTTAAGATGGAGAGAATGTTTGAACTGTCTTATATCACCCAGTGGCTGTAGAGTCTTCCCCACTGGATTAGCATTGAAAAACCTTTGGCCGAATTAGTATAGGAAACCAAAGATGGCGGCTGGATAATCTCTCTAGGTTCCTTCCTATATCACAAAAAGGCAAGCCAAAAAGAGCCTGCAGGCTCCTCCCTCAGCCAGCATGCTGCAGCAGGAGGCAGAGCTGCTCCAGCCGCTCTGGTCAAAGACCAGCTTCAGACTTGTCCTCTTTGGACTTGTGTCTGAGTTTTCTTTTTCCACTCTCCTCCATGTACATGTGTGTGAGAGAGATGGCATTTAGCCCCTAAGTCTGCCTTGTTTTCATTGAAGCTATTTAAGCTGCTCTGGAAGCTTTTCTGGCTGAATAAAAGAATCAAAGGCTTTAAATAAACAAACAAGATCCCTGCTCCTGGCAAGGGCTACATTAGTCTACTCCTGAAGACTCTATAACCTATCTTCTAAATAAGGCTGGGCTATGGGACAGATGCCCTGTGCTGCACTTGAGTTTTGCATTTCTCTGCTCTTACATACCATCCCTCTCATGTTCTTTGAGGCAGGATCAACGTGGAGGTACATTCTCCAGTGCATCCTGCTCCATTACCCCAACATCACTGCCAAGAGGAATGCCCGGGAAGGGGGGCATGAAACACCTGGCCTTCCAAAGCCAGGGCCAGGTGAATCATGCCCACCCCACAATCTGGGCAATGAGAAGGAGGAATTTGCCTCGTCCTCTATTCACCCTTCTCCACAGCAGGGGAAGTCAGGAGAAGACAGCAAGCAAAGCAGCTTGTTCCCTGGCTGCAGCTCAGGGCAGCACACCACAGGCTTGCGCCAACCCCCCTCTTCCCTTGAAGGAGCTGGGCAATCTGGGCATGGCCCCATCTGGCATGGCACTGCAGCTCTTTTGGCCGACGGCTGTGACAGGACAGGCAGCCTCCGACAGCCACACCCACGCATATGGTCCAGATATAGACAAAATGCTAAGTCACAGAAGAAGCCTCGACTACTTTGGGGTAGCTTTTAAACTATCCACTGGGAAGCAAAGGGGCAGCATCCAGAAGGCACACTAAGGGTGGCTTAGCATCACTGGGCAGGTCCAAGCAATACTTTAAGTGCAAAGTGGCTGTACAGCTGCCTTGGCATACCTGCCGTGCCTGCGTCATGAGTTAAGCATAGTGGAGGTGCTAAGGCACCTCCTTCCTGTGCTTCCCCCTCAGTTCCCCTGCTGGTACGGTAGAGGACACCGCAGCAGCAGGACGACAGCTGCCAAAGCAGGGCCCCCTTCGGCAACTATCATCTGCTTCCCCGCTCCACACTCCTGCTGATGCTGAGACACTAGAACTGCCTAGAGCAATCCTGCTTCCCTGGGATTGGCAAGAGTGCCAGGCAGGGATGTGGAGCACTGGGGCCTGGGGGACACAAGCTGCCTAAAGGGGACTTCCAAGCCCAGCACAAGGCGGCCAGTCTGGCTGACCAGTGGAGATGCACCTTTCCTTTACTTGCTGAACTGCTCACTAAGTGCTTCACTACGTCTCTGCCACGCACGATGGTCACAGGCAAAAGCATATTCTTCCAGCTCATCCCATCCGTGTGTGTGGCAGTGTCCGTGGGCACCACAGCAAGCGAGGGCAGCACATCTGCCTGGGCTTCTCCCCATAGAGACCCGGCTGAACAACCCCCCCCCCACCCCCGCTATGGCTGCAACTGCCCCACAATCAGGAAAGACCTGGCTGAGTGCACTGCACAGTCACCGCCCTAGGCTGACCCGGTGCCCACAGGTGCCACGGCAGCTGGGAGCAGCAGGACACGCTGGCGTCTGTGATATCCGCCTCCCCCTCCCCCCCCCCCAAGATTCTCACAGCATTTTTCTATTCTTCTTCCTTTGCCCCAACCACTTTTCACAAACGCCAGCTACTGTTGTGGTGCCTATCCGGTATCAGGATTTCAGTTGGAATGACGGCTCTTACCCTCAGGACTTTCAAAAGTGATGAGAGCTGATCCTCCAGTTATAGGGCACTGGATCTGTGGAACGACTGTCAGTATATCCTCTTTCTCCTCTTTCACATGTCCTTTAAACACCATCGCTCTTTCAGGGGCTGACATCTGTACAAGGGTGACAGAGAATGAATTTTTCCTGCCAGGTCTCATGCATTGAATCTAAAATCCTAAGAGCTCTATACAAAGAGCTTCCCCACAAATTTGAATCAGAACTTAGCTCCAACTACTAAAAGAGCAAAAAGTGTGATTGAGCAGGTAGGCTCAAATCCAAGCACCTCTCAGTTTGCTTACGGATTAACTACCAAAGGGTTGCTACCATCCAGGATAACTTCAAAAGGAGATTAAACAAATTCACAGAGAAGGCTTCCAGTAATTACCAGCTACGATGGCCACATGCTGCCTCCAGTACCAGAGGAGGCCTACCTCTCAGTAGCCGCAGCTGGAAAACACAAGCAGGAGGGAGCAAGTCCACCCATGTCCTATTTGTGCAGTTCCCACCGGGGCATCTGCTGTGCCAACAGAATGCTGGTTTAGATAAGTCTTCTGATTCAGCAAGGCTGTTACGTTTTCATTGGTTCCTGAGGAGACCAGGCAAATGCCTGTGTACATGCATGGGTTCAAATAAAAGCATCTCTTTCTAGTATTGTATAGCAGGAATGGGCAACATGCACCTGCAAATCACTTAAACATGCACACTGCATACAAATGGGTAGCTGCTACCAAACTGCTACAGAGCAATGTACCACCAAACTTTGGCAGCAAACGAGTGATTATTTCTTCTTATTTGATTTTGTACCAAGTGTGGCCCACAGGCATGCTTGTCTAGTGGCAAAAATGGTTCCCATACCACCTGCAGCTACCCCACCCATGCTATGTAAGAAGAGGACCATAAACAACATGTTCTCAATACCTTGTGAAAGTTTTCTTTGGAAATCTGGAACCTTTCCAGCTGTTTCAATTCAGTTTCCAGAGCCTGTATTTCTTCTATCAACTGAGCATTCTTCTCCATCTCCGACTGAACCGCTCTCTTCAGGGGAGAAGAGCATTGTGAACAGGGAATAAGAGACATCTTGCCGTTGCAGACAACCTGCCAAACTATTCTTCCCAGAGCTATGCACTTCTTTGCTACTGAACGTTAGCCGTACACCTCAGTCCCCTCCTAGCAAGTAAGGACTGAAAATCCACCAGGCTCAGAACATGGAAAGCTTCACTGCAGCTGGGTTGCACTGATGCTCCGGTTTGCAACCCTGGGGTCTTAGCCCAAGAGATCAAAGAATTAAATGAAAATGCATGGGAGATTCTCAGATGTTGGAGATTTTGGAGACTTGGTTGTTAACATCATCAGCCATTAGGCAACCAAGCAACACCAAGAGGGACCTTTGCAGATCTGCCCTGCTGCTGAGCTAGTGGGTTTTGTTTCCAGCTTCCAAAGCTGGCCTTCTTCAATTAGCATTTGTAAATGCTGACACTAGTGCCGACTCTCTAGTTTGGCCTTCTTGACTTAGCCTCTATGACAGCAAATGAACACATAAACATGCACAGGCAGTAACTGGGGCACTATCAGAATGAGGTGAGGTGCTGAGGTGATCAGAAGACCAGGGCTCCTGCAGCCTAAATAACACTTCGCAATGACTGACAGAAACAAAATACATGATACAAAATAGGAACAAATGTGGATCCTTGAAGGAGGAGTACCTGGCACTTCCTAATTTCCCACGAGGTTTGTTCTGTCATTTTCTCCTGAGATCCACTTGTGAAGATGCTCTCATCAGCTCGATGGATGAAAGATTCCTGCAGAGCAAAAGGGGGTTCACAATTCAGAGTCTGCTTCATAGAAAATGTGTGCGGAGAATAGTCAAGAATAATGCAATCTTGAACTTTTAAGAAGGAAAATTATCTATTGTTTCTAAATCTCAATTTGTAAAATATATGTACATTTCAAAAATGCCACCTTTTTGTCCAAGGCTATAAGGATTGAGTGGAGAGTGGGAATCACATAAAATTCATTGTGTGGGTATGAGTGAACAGAGGGACTAAACGTCACCCCACCCCCCGAGGCAAAGGAAAACTGAGCTTTCCTTCCCAAAAGAACCAAAGGTTGAGCTGAGGAGAAAAGACAGACTGTCCCACCCATGGCTGCAGCAGGAGGTGCCCCATGCATGTTTAGAACATCATCTTTGCTGGATCAGACCAAAGGTCCTGCTAGTCCAGCACTCACGGTGACAAACCAGCTGCCTACAGGACCCCTCAACTGAGATGGGTGAAAGACATCTGCCTGCCCAAGCTCCTCAGCAACTGGTGTATGCAGGCACGCCATGTCTGGCAAAGGAGGAAGTATGTAGCTGGCAAGGCTGGTAGCCACTGATAGCCTCTTCCTCCATGAGCAGTTGCAGTTGTTGTAGCCACTCATAAGGGAGTTTGGACTTTCCTTTGTCATCTCATAATCAATCTGCCCTCCTCACTGAGAAGTTAATCCCCCTCCCCCTTTTCTGGTTTTACTCTGCAAATAAAAGTTTTTTGTTGCTTTTGGCATCCCTTGCAAATACGGCAGCACAGCTGAGAGAATTACGAATTAGTAAAGATAAGACCAAGTTAATGCAAGTTGACAGTGTTCAAGGTAGCACCCCAGTAAAAGCAGGAGGTCAAGATCTAAAGTTGTGAAGTAATTTAGTTACCTTGGCAGTATTATGGATGCAGATGGGGGGAAAGAAGCTGGATGGGCAAAGCAATTGCTGTTTTCTGATAAATGTGCTCAGTTTAGAGTACATCTGCTATAGATATTAAAAGTAAGTTCAGATTATTTAATGCTATTGCTGTATGGATTGCCACCTATGCCAATGAGACCTGGAAGTTTGCAACAAAAATTACCAAGAAGGTGAACATCTCTCAGCAATGCTGCCTTAGAAAGATACTATGAAATACATACTGAGACCACGTTACCAATGAGGAAGTATTCCAAAGATGTGGTACCCAAATACTCTAACAGAACAAAGAATGCATTTTGCTGGACATGTGTTCCTCATGAATAAGCAACTTCCTGCTAAGATCACAATTAACTGAATACCACTAGGTGGTCAGAAGAGGAGAGGAAACCTCCATGGCAGCTTAGGCATGGCGTTCCGCAGGGTTCCATTTTATCCCCATGCTATTTAACATCTACATGAAACCGCTGGGAGAGGTCATCTGGATGTTTGGGCTATGGAGTCATCAGTATGCTGATGACACCCAGCTCTAACTACTTCTCCAGGTGAGGCAGTGGAGGTCCTGAACCGGTGCCTAGACGGGGTGATGGGCTGGATGAGGGCCAATAAATTGAAGCTTAATCCAGGCAACCGTCCTGCTGGTAGGCAGTTTAGCCTCCCAGGTAGGTGTTTCTAACCCTGTTCTGGATGGGGTTGCACTCCCCCTAAAGGACAGGGTGCACAGTTTGGGAGTGCTCCTTGACCTGGAGCTATGGGAGAGGTCATCAGGAGGTGTGGGCTGCGGAATCATCAATACGCTGATGATACCCAGCTTTACCTCTCGTTTTCCACTAATCCAGGTGAGGCAGTGGCTGTGCTGAACCGGTGCTTGGCCGAGGTAAGGGAATGGATGAGGGCCAATAAACTGAAACTCAACCCAGACAAGACGGAGGTCCTGTTGGTTGGCGGATCGGGTTTCGGAGAGGGTGGATTTGACCTGGTCCTGAATGGTGCAACACTCCCTCTTAGGGATAAGGTCCGCAGCTTAGGAGTACTCCTCGACCCGGAGCTTTCTTTGGAAGCTCAGGTGACAGCGGTGGTGAGGAACGCCTTCCTTCAGCTTCGGCTGATTAATCAGCTACGCCCCTACCTGGAGTACGACTGCCTGGCGACGGTGACACACGTGCTGGTGACTTTCCGCCTAGACTTCTGTAACGCGCTTTACGTGGGGCTTCCCCTGAAGACAGTCCGAACACTTCAATTGGTGCAAAATAGAGCTGCCAGGTTGCTGACGGGGACGGGGCATTATGCTCACATGACTCCAGTCCTCCGTCAGCTTCACTGGCTTCCCATTGAAGCCCGGGCCCAATTCAAGGTGTTGGTTATGACCTATAAAGCCCTAAACGGCTTGGGTCCTGGCTACCTGAACGAGCGCTTATGTCCGTATATGCCCGACCGCCCTTTGAGATCTGCGGGAGAGTCCCTTCTCCGGGAACCCTCCATGAAAGAAATTAGGAGAGTAAGTACTCGGAGGAGGGCTTTCTCTGCGGTGGCACCCAACCTATGGAATTCACTCCCCAAAGAGGTCCGCCTGGCACCGTCGTTACTGGTTTTTCGGCGCCAGGTAAAGACCTTTTTATTTAAACATCATTTTAATTGTTAAAACATATGATCTGGCCAGGGCAACTTCTTCTTCCTTCTCTTTCTCCTCCTATATTTTTATTTACTTATTTTATACTGATAATTTTAATTTTATATTTGTAAATCAATGTATTTTTTGTATTTTTGTATTTAATGGTAATTTATTATGTACTATTGTATTTCAATGTATTTTATCGTGTTGTAAGCCGCCCCGAGGTTTCGGCAAGGGGCGGCATAGAAATGTTATAATCATCATCATCATCATCATCATCATCATCATCTCAGGTGGCAGTAGTGGCGAGGAGCACTTTCTTTCAGCTTCGGCTGATGCATCAGCTGCGCCCCTATCTGGATGGGCAGTGCCTGGCAGCGGTGACCCATGCCCTGATAACTTCCTGATACTTGGACTACTGTAACATGCTCTATGTGGGGCTGTCCTTGAAGACGGTCTGGATACTTAAACTGGTCTAGAATAGAGCTGCCAGGTTGTTAACAGGGACCGGCAGGTATGAACATATAACATCGGTCCTTTTTCACCTACACTGGCTTCCAGTTGAAGCCTGGGCCCAATTTATGGAGTTGGTGATGACCTATAAAGCCCTAAACAGCTTAAGGGCTGGTTACCTGAAAGAGCGTCTCCTTCCATATGTGCCCGCCCCTTAAGATCTGGGGCAGACCCCCTTCTTCAGCTGCTCCCTGAAGATTAGGAGGGTGACTACCTGGAGAAGCGCCTTCTCTGTGGTGGCAGCCCAATTGTGGAATTCGCTCCCCAGAGAGGTTTGCCTGGCGCCGTCACTTTACTATTTTCAGTGCCAGGTCAAAACCTTTTTATTTTCCCAATGTTTTAAGACCTGACTGTTTTAATTGGGGTTTTATTATTGCTAAATTTTAGGATGCTGTGTTTTAATTATTTTCTTACATGTTCTATTATTAAACCATCCTGAGACTTCAGTAATGGGACTGTCTACAAAAAGTTTTAAATAAATAAATAAACCAAAAAAGATCTGGCATCAAACATTCCAGAATGACCTAAGCCGTATCAACCTTGAATTGAAGGATAAAGAAACTGTTGCTGTGGGTCGAACACTATGGAAGATGCCTGTAGCCCAATGTGCCCCACACAAGACGTAAAGCAGCAGCAGCAGCTGATTCTCAGATTTAACCTTCCTGATACAATTCCTGCACTTCTGTGCCACCTGCCTATACTCTCTTGTCACCAGACAGTCCTTCCACTTCCTATAGATGTCCGTTTTTCTTTTTAGTTCAACTTGAAGCTTTTTGTGGAGCCAGGCTGATTTGTTCTGTTGTCCCATATGTTTTGTTTTTTGTTGGCATCATTCAAAACTAACTTAGTCACAGGAGTAGTTAGTTTTGGAGTCTTTGAAACCAATTGCCTAGGGAGGCTGTGGCCTTTCCCACACTGGAGGCATTCAAGATGCAACTGGACAACCAGCCTAAGCATCCCTGACAAGATATAAATATCAGGGATGCTTAAAATTGGAGTCCTGCACTGAGCCGAGAGTTGGACTTGATGGCCTTATAGGATTCTTCCAATTCTAATGTCCTGCAATGCTAAGAGGAGAAAGAAGTGCACAACTTCAAATTAGCTGCTGATTGTTCGTGATATGGTAAATTATAGCTATGTGTAATCTTTAAGTGTAGCCCTTAGATAATGGATCGAAATAACAAAGAATTCTGAACTGATAGTGAAGAAAGAAGAGAAAACATATTACACGGATGGTGGGAGGCTCAATGAAAACACAGTGGTTACAAAAGGGGAGGGTGAAAGTCCATGCTGGGGGTTATTAGGAAAGAGACATAAAACAAAGCAACAGCATAAACAGGATCATGCAGGAACTTTACACTGTGACCATGTTTTAGATACTGTGTTTCAAGCTGCCAGATTTCAAAAGCATTTGGGGCTTTTTAGTTTAGAAAGAACAGGACTGCAGGAGAAGGTACAAGATCAGATATTTATAAAGTTATGAATGGTGTGGAAAAGTGGATCATACACATTTTTCTTCCTGTCACTCAATACTAAAGCCTTGAAGCATCTAAGGGAAGTGACCCGAAAACTGATTCAGGACAGACAACTTTGTCATGGAAGGAAGAGGGCCTCAAGAGGGGCTTCACCCCATTGAAAACATCTTGCAAGCTAGCTTGTTCCATGGGTAAGCAACCCAGCCCCCCGGAATGAAGCAGGACCCAGATCCTGAAGAAAACAGGTTGGGGTAGGCTGCTCTAGAGCCACCTCCTTTTCCAACCCTGGAAGATGACACAAAAAGCAGTATTTGCAATTCTGATGCTCACCTCATTTGGATCTATCATGTTGTCAAACCTAGAAGAGTAATCAAACAAATAAGAATTCCACAGAGAAAAACACTCCCCAATTAATTCAGCATCCTATGAATAAATATATAGTGCAAATCTGCAGCTGATTTGCATGATTTATCCTGCTTCCTATAGTTATAGGGAAGAAGAAGCTTACATAGGTTACTGAAAGGCTTACCCACAGGATCTCTTGTTCAATTGGTCCCCTCCCTCCACCCCACGGACACAACATTTCACCAGGTATTGCCCAAAGTCTGTCTCCACAGCCATACCGGCTGCCAAACTGCTCTTTAAAAAGTTGAGATTCTTGATTCCCTCGACTCTGCGTTCAGCACCACATTTTGGGCTTCCATAACCTATTTCCAATCGGGCCGCCCTGCCGCCAGCACGGGGAAGGACCCTTCCGGACTCCATTCGTTTTACACCACCTCAGCCAACTTTTGGGGGAAAGGACGGCGGGGAAGAAGGCACAGGCAGACCTAGGCCAGACTGGTCGGGCTTGGAGCAGATCCAGCTGCAGCGCAGGCCTACACCCAAATAGCAGGGCAGCTGCTTTTTGGCTCTCAGCTGGGCCCCACCACCAGTCAGGTCAGGCCTGCACAGAAGATGCCGAGGCCCGCAACCGGAGATGCCCCCCGCCGCATTCTGCCGGAGAAGCGAGGCGCCCGAGTTTCCGCCTCCCCGGGGAAGGGTGGGGGAAGGACAACCTAAAGTCTGCTATAACAGGAAAGCGGTCATGAGGGGAGCGGGACGGGTCACCCCTGAGAACAGCCACACCTCCCCCGGGGGCACGGGGCAAAACAGCAACTCCCCCCCCCCCCCCCAGGCAGGGGCTGATCCGTGCATTCCCCCACCGCACGCGTCGCCCGCCTCACCTGGACCTGCCCGGGCCGCCTCGCGCTTCGCTTCCACTTTCAGTTCCCACTCGCTCGGCCTCGCCATCCGCCCCGCCCCCTTAGCGGCTTTGCGCGGGGACGGGCGCGCCTGCGTCCGCGTGAGGTCCGCCTCGGTCCGTATCAGACTGCAGCTTCAAAGCTGGAAGAAAACGCATTCTGTAATAACGGGAAGCTCCTAAGTTTATGGAACATCCAAACTTTCCTAACATCAGAGCTGTCTGTATCTGCAGTTTCACAAAACAGATGGAGCAGGGCTTGCTTACTCCCTCTGCCGAGGATTTTTTTCCCCCCAGGCCACCCCTACTATTTCCAGGAAAAATGTTTTTAGTACCAGTCAGTCCTGAGGCATTTGTAAACTGCAATGAGCATGTGCAGGGTAATCCGGGCCCCCATAATCATAGACAAAGCGCATTTAAGAAACGTAGCTTATATATGCCTTTCTTTGTGTTATAAAATCAAACCTGCACTCTTTCTCAAAAGCACCGGCTTTCCAAACCAAGTCACTGTTTAATATTGCTGTTCCCTTAAGAAAATGGCATTCCTTCCCCCTCCCCTCTCTCACCCTCCTTCTCCCCTCTAGTTATAAGGGAGGACAGGAAGAATTTAGTTTTCCATTCAGTCGAATAAGCAATAACTGCAACAATGTTGCTGCACAATCCCTGCAGGAATTCACAATTTACCAAAAAGTATTTAGTTAGCTATTCCAGAGCTCTTCTCATGCTATAGCCAATCAGAACAGTGCAGATTCATTATGAGCCTTCCCAAGAACTGAATGCAACAGATGAGCTTATGATTGCATGGTTTCTCAATAGCTTAAATTTACATGTTTAAGCAGATCAGATGGGTTTAAGTTTCTGATTTACTCAATTGAAATATCAGTACACTGCAATTGGAAATATTGTAATCTTATAGTCACTTGTATGTTTGGCTGATTTTCCTTATTTCGTCTGTATATGATCTCAGATTTTCATTGTAATGTCTGTATCTTGTCATTAATTGTTCTGTATCTGTGTACATGACCAGATTATAAAATGATCTGTTCTTGTATTGAAACCTCACAGTTGAGTTTACCTCTGCCCAGTAGTGCATTACTGTTAGTTGACTGCACGAATCCTGGCGCTCCAGACAATAAAGCAGCAGAGGTTCAATCTTTCCCATGAATCTGTTTTTATTTCCTCCTCACAAATTGAAAACAGATTCTGTCAGAATACACCATTGAGGTAGGAACCCCCAGTAACTCCTTAAAATTACAAAAAAATGAGGTTGTTTATTCCAAGATAAGGAGTATGTATTTTGCTCATGCTTATAAGTGCTACTGCAGAAAAGACCTTCTAGCAGGTACCTTCTTTCATTCTGCCCACCAAAGGACGTGCCTCCTATATAAAGGTAGGGCAGAACTAGGGGTCAGAGAGAATGGTAGAGGGCTCTTACCAAAAGTTCAATGGTATCACTCCTCATGCTAATTGCTTTCACTTGCTTACCAGACAGGCAGAGTCAGTGGCATCTACTGCTTTTTCCCACTAGCATCATTGTGCCAGAGCAGAACGCAAACAAGGAGGGAGAAGAGGAGCAGCCCCAGGGGACCCTGTTGGGAGTGTGCAGCCTCAGCAGGTATTCAACCATAACCTCAGTGCTACCTTTTGATGCCAGCCCTGTCCATACCCCAGGACTCTGTTTGACACTAGGATGAAAATTATCAGTCCTTAGGAGTCTCCCCATACTCCAACCAGATTTTTAAGTGCTTGCAGCTAACTTCCTTGCAGTGAGTAGGCAAGTAAGGAGATTTGAATTGCTCCAAAAGACAACCAAAAGTAGGTAAAATGTATTTCATAGGACCTCCCCCATGGGTATGTAAGAACTTATGAGCCATATTGCATCAAAGTCCAGCATTTCATTCACAGTGAAAAACCAATACCCACAGTATCTCAAGTTCCCCAGAAACTGGTCTACATAAGCAAGCTGGCCTGGGATACGGGAGGTACCATATAGCCATCAGGCCTAGCATCCTTAACCTCTATGATTTTTTTCTAATCCCCTTTAAAAGCCAGTTCCGTATCTTTCCCTTCACTCACCTTGTGAAATACTGAGTAACAGCACACAGTGAACAGCCATCTGCATCATTTCTTGAACTTTTAAAACTGGGTCCTTAGCATTCACCGTTCTAGCACTCATATATTAACATTCTTTCATTAAAACTTTTCTAACCAAGGGTATCATTTATAGCACTTCCTATACAGTTTGCATACATGATATATTTCAGGGCCCTGAATACAAATTCTATGGTTAAGCCTTTATTCAACTTAATACTCAGCTGCAGAAATGTTATTTTTTCAGTCCACCTTCCAAAAATCCCTTTCCTGGATAAGCATGGAAAAAACAAGATTTTTACTAACAAAATAGTCCATGCTATTTCACCACTCTTAACTGCACCCCCCCCCCCGCCGCCAAACTAACCAACAAGAAAGGAAGTTTGCAATACAGAGAAATGGGCTTTTCAAGAACATTTATTGGTGCAGTTACAGAGAATTCAGAATCTGAGTTTCTGGAAAAACCACTTGTTCTTGCCTGTCTTGTACCTGAAAAAGAGAACAAACATCTCTTATTATGAGTTTTACAAATCTATAAGCTGCAGCCCAAGAGCTTGGCCACTACATCAAACATGACTTACATGATAGAGGAACTGCTTCCCCTGTGAGCAAGAGATCCGTTTCAGAGCTAGTGCAGATTGGATGGCAAGGCTCAGATGCGGGAAAACCAAGGAATAATGTTCCCATCACACCCCAACTTGACATGCAAGTTAACATTCTCCTCTATGCCCCCTTGCACACAAAGACTGAATGCAGAAATCTGCATAGCAGCTGGATCTTTCACAAGACTCACCTTTCCTCAAATTTTACTTTGGCCTCTCGCCGCGCTTTACGTTTCAGGGCAGGATCCCGAAATACATCCTTGTTGACAATGGTTTTGTCAAGGGAAATATCAACAGAATATCTGGGCAAACACACAGTGGGGTGGGGGGAAGGCAGATTATAAACCTGAATGCGTGTCAACATCCTATGCCACCCACTCATATACTTAAAGTGCTGTACGGTCCTAAATCCATTCCATTATAGGGGGTGAGTGTTTATCCTTCCAATCCTGTATGATTAGTCTTAGCAATCAGAAGGGCACAATGTATCCATTTTCCTTTTCATTTGTTAATTACATTTACATCCTTTTTTTTAACTTCCAAGGAACTCAAAGAGCCTTACATAAATTGCCTTCTCCTCTCAGTTTTATCCTCACAATAATAACTTTGTGAGGTAGGTTGGGCTACGAGTTTGTGACTGGCCCAAAACCACTGTTAGCTCCATGGTTGAATGGGGACTAGAATCCAGGCACACACTTTTAATCACTACACCACACCACCTCTTTATGAAGCAGTTAAATAATTTAAGAGTGTGTACTTCAGTAACTATTAAAGACTGTTCCAATATACAATTTATCCTCCAAAAATGAAACAGCTACAGGACATTGCCAAAACATATGTTTAAAAGAAGCATTAGCTATATTGCACTGCTAATAATTAGCTGAATTAGATAACGCCTTATTAAACAGATCCTGAGGTGTCTGATAGAAACAAAACACATTTTTGCAGAATAGGGTGCTGCCTAAGACATGTAGATGCCAAGGAGATGATCCACTGATGAGACATTCCATGGTGATGCCCTCAGCAGTTTCTCGCATCTCCAAAACTGCTCATGATTCTAAAGGGTTTGGGCCCCTGCCCTAGACATTAACTTACACTTGAAACTACCCTTGTCTAAGAGAAAGGGATCCAGAAAAGCTGCTGTCCTTCTGAAAGAAGGGAGACAGCTCTCCATTTTCATTTCCCCCCACTAACAAGTTCCTCACTCACCTGGTTGGCATCAAGTGGTTGTAATTATAAACTTTCACAAAGGACTTGATCTTGGATCGTTTAGCAATTTTCTTCTTGCCCATGTTGGCTGTCACTTTGCGTGGGTAGCGATCAATGCCAGCTACCAGGGCATGGCTGTATGGGCGATCTGAAGTGCCGTCATCAATATTCTGTAATGGAGGTTCATTAGAAGGGATAAGGCACTACAGCAAGCATGGAATCACAACCTTTAACAAGCATACTTGAGACTATTCAGATTCATCCAACAGGCAAAGTATCCAGAAAATCAGAACTATTTTGACTTGCAACAAAATGTTACAATAGATCCTCCCTCCTAAGTGAAGTGGTTCTGTTCAAAATTTTGGCCAGTCACTCCCTCTAAGCAGGATATTCTGCTTCCCACAGGTCACTTTTTTCCTTACCCTATTGATACTCAACAATGTGTGAATTCTGAGCAAGCTCAACCTCTGGATTTTTGTGCCTACAAAGCTCCTCCTTGCCTCCAATTCTGCAAACCTCAGGGTTCCTCCTGACACCTTTTATTGTCCTGTATTGACTAAATCTTTATCAACATTCATCTCTTGACTTTGCCAATAGGGAGAGAAAACAGACATAGCATGAATGAAATATAACCAAATGTGGGTTAATATCGGGAATTTGGCCACTGCAAATATGAATATAAGATCCGAATAGTATATCACCACAACAGTTTACAAAAAATAATCTGTTGCATCTAGATTTGTTCACACTTAAGAGTAGACCCACTTAAATCAGCGGGACTGAAGTTCCAATGATTTTAGTCAGTCTGTTCTTAGGGTGCCTCCAGACCAAACTTTTTCTGCCTCTGTCTTAAATTTTATGGAGAGTCCAGATGTTATGGTCTTCCACTTGTAATCACTTCTTCCTGTGATTTCCCACTGCTTTTTCCATCATTTCCCTTACTGCAGAAAATCTGTTAAGGAGTAAATGATGGAATAGCTGCACCAATGCCTCTTGATTAATAATACTAGGAAGAAGGCATTTGGGTGTGCCTTATGTATGACTAGAGCCAAATCAATGAAGACATGACATCGTTTGTTCTGGTCCAGTTCTTCACACAATTCAAAGTACTGTTGATTTTTTTTTAAACGAAGACCAACCATTTTTAAAAAGTCCATTTTATCACACATTAACTGCCTAGTTATTAAGCCTAACCTCTGTTCTATCTCTCCCAATTTCTGGAGTGAAAGCAACAGGATCTGGTGGATGGCAACAGGAAGCAGTTCCCAGAGGAGCTTTGTGAAGCATTCTTTTCTATTGGGTGCAGGTGGAAACCTTTTTATTCCCCAGGCTTTAATTGTGGTCTGGTATGGATGCTACATGCTACAACACCCTTTTATACTACAACACACTGTTGTTTGTTTTGCAATGTTATTACTACATTAGCAATCACCCCATATTACAAAGACTAAGCACCTCTTCCATAAAGTTCATACCTTGACAATAACAGCTTTACGTCCAGAATAACGTCCAGCCAGCACAAGAACCACCTTCCCAGGTTTCATAAACTTGCCCATCTCTAAAAACAAGGTAGATTTATCGATTCACTACCAGAAAAAATTAGCATTTCTTCACTCACTGCAAATCAGATATCATACAGCAAGGAATGTCTAGCTTGTAAACTAGTTTATGGCTGACAATTTAGAATATGTAACAATCCTCCTAGCTTTAATTTAGAAGATAGGAGTCAACTCAGAACTTGATAAACAAATCAGTCTTTTCACTTGTTAATAACGAAGAAAGGTTTCTACGGTGATGAAGGCGTTTAGTTACCAATTGTTTCAAACACACGTTATTCCAGCATCACTCATCAAGAATAGAGTTTAGGGAGCAAGAGCACAGCACAGAATTGTATATGCACCAACGTTAAATACAGAAAGTGCCTCCTCAGCCAGCTTTTGACTTAAACAAAAAGCGGGTACTTCAGGAAATCAGATGAACGGGTACGTTTATTTTTCCCTCTCGCGCTAAAAGCACCCCGTCCAAGAGAAATAAAATCTACCACTAGCGCTACCACCCCAAAACCTCCCAGCCTAGCAACATCAAGGTGCACCTATTTTTCAGGCACCCTGGCCACCGGCCTTTCCAGGAGGCTTAAGAGGATCACGATGGATAGAATAAGTCGCCCCACTTGCCGTAATCTTACCGAGGCTGTAAGGCTGATGGCCTCCAGACCGGAAAAGAAACGGCAACACACTTCCGCTAGCCTTTCACCCTGCCCGGAGGAAGAGGCTGCGCATGCGCGCTAATAGACCATGAAAGTTAGCTATTGGAGCCTTATAAAAGAGACTTTCAGGTAAGCGCTTTCGTCGTGCTTGGCTTCATTTTCTTCCTGAAGCGGGTAAAAAAATCCAGAGTTTAAGGGTATCTCTGGGACTGGCAGCAATACATTCGTCCCTCACGCACAGAAACAAGTATCAAATGGTCGCTGCTCCTCTCTTCGGTATGATTGTCCCAAAGCTCGGCTGCTTGCGTGCGTAGCCATTTAAGCAAGGCCCACGCGGCTGGATGCCTATCGGCGCTTGCTTCTGCTGGGCGCGTTGGGAGAGGCCAAGTTCAGTAGACAGGCGCTTGCTCATGCTGTCGGCGGGATTTTCTTTCTTTTTTGTAAAAATTAAACCACCCTCAAAACCTAACGCCAAAGCTGCTTCCTGCATAGGCCTTATTCTTGAAAGGCATCAGATATCTACTGCTATCAGAACTAGTTCTGATAGTTCTTTTGCCATTCCTTTTATTATTCTAGGATGAAGTTTATTGGGCCCTAGAAATTTGAACTCATTGAAAGTATTGAGGTGTCCCTTGCCATTTACTTATCTCAATCTGCAGTTCTGCCCCTTCAGCTTGTGCTTCACTTTTACTAAGGTAGTTGTAGGCCCACGTTTGTGAGAAGACTGGGCCAAAGTAGGAATTTAGCACTTCCGCTTATTGTCATTATTTGCCACCCTGAGTAGGTGAAACACCATTTATTCTTTTACTCTGGACATATCTTTTTTGTTGCTCTTGGAACACTTGCTAGCCTCAGCCTTGTTCTTGTGCTTTGTTCCTGTTCCCTTTATTGTTCTTCCCTGTGTCTTTCAGTCCTCTATTCCCTTCCCTTTTAAAAACTCTTTTTACCATATTGACTTGACTTCTCTGGGGGATTTGGTGATAATTTCAGTGTCCAGACTGAGGGGCAGTGTGGCTGCATGGTGGACCCCAGCAATTCTTTGTGCATGGCTATCAAACTTTTGTTTATTAGATAACTTAGTAACCTTTCAGTAATCTACTGGAAGGACGTACTATAAGTTAACTGTATTTGTGTGAAAGACACCATCTTCAGAGTCAGGAGGTACAACAATAGGGGAAAAGCTAATTTTTAAATTATTGGTTAACAAAAATAGAAAACAAATGGACTGAAATTTATTACCAGCAATAGACACAATTCTCTATCAATACATTTCTTCTCTTGCACTGACTTGGAATCCAAACAAAACAAACACACTTAACTAAAGATACCCAATAGATAAAGACAGTTTCTTTAAGTGCATCAACACATAAATCAACAAGGGGTAGAAGTAAGAGCACTGACATTTAACAGAGAGCTTTCAGCAGGACTATATATATATATATATATATATATATATATATATACAGAAAAGCCAACTCATTTGCAGTTATACAGACTTTATTTAGCATAAAAATAAATCTGCTTGCCATTCGGTCTTCTTTGCTGAGGGTGTTGTGAGACCTGACTTTGAAGACAGCACAGTTTGCCTTCATGCTCAGATCTCATCGGTGCAGGATGTTTAAAAGACCCTGTGTAGGGACAGATGCTGTGTATCTGGATCCAGAATCTTCCAGAGACTCTGTATGCCCTATCCTTTTGGAGACTGTCAGGAGGACACTTCCCCACATACAAAGGAACATGTGAACCACAAGTTGAAATGCCTCCCTTGGTCTCACAGTCTTCAAACACATCTTTCACATCCATACTGCCCCACTGGAAAAATATTGAAAAGCTCAGAGGAAGAGTATTTCAACCAAGCCTTGCTAATGGCCACAGCAGTGGCCTGAGAATCAACAGGTTCAGAATCATGTAGTTCTAATTTCCAAAATAACAGCTTGTGCAAAATTGAGTCTGAGAAATTACTTTGTATGCCAGATCAAAAGCACCCAACCAGGGCCAAACTGCTCGATGCTTCAAGAAAGAGAGTTCTGGCAACTGCTATTCAAACAGGCAAGTTTAATGGCAGTTCCTGTGACAGAAACTTCATTTTGATTTTTGACCAAAGCATACTCAAGGACATTCCACTAACTCCACCCTCCAAAGAAGTCACTTTTTTCAACAACTAAATGTTTAAGAGGGAATTCTCTCCCCATGTTTTGTTGGAATAGCTACAGATTCCATTTGTCCATCACGCTACATTTCCAGCAAGTCAGGCTTGATTACTGGGCATAGGCTGTGGTCATTTGCCGACACATTAGCACATACAGGATCCTATTCCAGCATTTAAGAACTTGGCAGGGGAAAACTCCTTGCAAGTAACTGGTCCTGCAGTGTGAGGATCAAATAGCTTTAAGACAATCAGCACAGGGGAAAGCCCTTTCTCAAATATGGGAACTGAGTCAGAGCATTTTGATATGAACTAGTATAAGCTAACATATACTGAGAGAGAGGAGCCTTCTGTGAGAACAATATGTTGCTTATATATTGTTCTGATTTCAACCTCACTACTTCCTAACAGCCCCTTAAAACTTCTCTTCAGCAGGAGGTATGTCCTCCTACCCTGCTATAAAGTCTGCCTACTGATTCCACTACAAGGGAAGTAAGCTATCCCTAGTGGCCGACAACTATATGCAAAGGTATCTTCCACAAAGAGAACCTGTCCACCTGCAGGAGCTCCATGTAGTGCATGCAATAGAGGCAGCCAGCTGCAGCTCAGCAATAGAAGACCACCACCATCTAGCTGCATTTTTCCCAAGTGACTTCCTGGAGGAAGCAACAAGCACTTCCTCCACTCAAAAGGATTCAAACAGGAGTCCACTTTCCCCAGCCACTCAAAAGGCATCCTTGATATTCTTCAGCTGCCGCACAGCCAGGTCCACAGGGAGGTTGAATCGTAGGTTACTGAGGCGGCTAAGAAGATTGAGGGCTCCCTCAAAACCTGTCTGGGCCATGTAACTCCAGGGCTGGTAGTGGGCTTGGATCAGTGCTCCTGACTTGCAGAGGAGGTTGAGCCAGGAGACCAGGCGCTGTTCATTGAGTGCCAGGCATACCAGAGCCTTGAGTTCTGAGTCCGCACTACGCTTGAATGGGTCATGCTCTGACAGGACTGTGTGGACAGCTGATAGTAGGCTTTGCTTTGGAGTGGCAGGCACTCCACCCATCACTGGGAGGGCAAAAGACTGAGAGAGCTTACGAGCTGGTGATTCTACAAAGGCACGGCCGTTTTTGGAATTGTAATACTTCACAAAGAGCTCCCATGGGTGCATGGGCTGAGGAGAGGAGCTCAACACAGGCAGCAGGCAGGCAATGGGAGCTAGAACCAAGCTCATCCCAGGGGATGGGCTGTAAAGACCATGGGCCAGCAGGTCCCGTACTGCAGTTGTCAGTTCCTTACGCACAGCCATAGTTAATTCACCCCGTCCTCCTAAGGAGGTATCCTGGAAACCTGAGTAGCTGATGACATGTTCCAGCTCTTGCAACTGGTACTTCTGGGCCAGCTGCCTGACATGGTCCACAGCCAACTCTAATTTTTTCACTAGTGGTGAGAAGTCCCTGTCAGACTGGTCCTTCTGCCACAAATGGTGTGGGATTTGCCCAGTTGCACAGCCAAACTGGCTCACAGCAAAAATCTGCAGTACAGCAAGCATTCGGCGCATGAGATGTAGGCCTGTCTCCCGTATCCTTGTGGCATCTTCAGGGTTCACTGCAGAGAGAAAAGAGTATATTTTAAGAAAAGCACACTCACTGGAATGAATAAGCTCTCATTCCATTAAGGGGATACTTGTGGTCTGGATTAGTAAGCACACAAAACTCACTTCACCTACAAAAGGTTATGACCATCTGGTCCCTGTTTAGTTGCTCAAACATTCAGAACTGTGGGTCTCCATGAAGATTTCCATTTACTTTCCATCAACTCCTAAAAGGTTTACAATTATCTGAGGCACAGATTCCTCCATGCATTTGCTGAGCCTTAGCTGTACTTCTGCCCAATCATGCTCTCTTCCATGGAAACATAATTCAGTGTTCTGGCACCATTGATCAGTAGAATCCACCATTAAAACAGTTTGGAAAGTGGGAGTTTCAAAACTTGCTTCCTGTTCAGTTACCTGTCTCAGGAGACACTGAAGTTCCTTCTTAGCGCGGGCTTTATTACTGTCAGTTGTACTCTTCAAGGACAGAAAGTTAAAAGGAAGTACACCTATGTTCATACTTTTATGAACAAAGAGATCTGCCTGTTGTCAGAACAATGTGCAATTTAGCTCAGTATTGTCAACACTTCTCACGATTTCAGACACGATTCCTTCCTACTCCTATAAAGAGTTGTCAGGAATAGGACCTGGGATCTTTTGCACACAAATTAAGTGTTCTGCTATAGAGCTACAGCCCCTCTTGTGAGTTTTGAGGATGGAAGTGTAAGAGTATGTGGATGGCTGGCAGTGGTAAAGATGCAAACTGATGTGTGATATTGGTGGAGGAATCATGTCACCCAGCTACATTCTGTCTAGATGAGGACAATGAGGAGGCAGCAGAAACCTACATGCTTGTCCTAAGCACTTATCTGAAGACTCGAATTGTGCAGCTCATTCATCCAGTTGTGGGCATCTTGCAACATCAACACACTAAGGAATGGCTAGAAGTGCTGGTCTTCAAGCACAAGTGCTCCTGCCAAAACTGCAGAGATCTAAGAGCAAACAGCAGGGGTTTGGGCAGGTAAGCCATTGGTGAAAGACTGATAGAGGGCACGGCAACTGCCTTCTTTTCTCCCAGACTGTTTCAGGTTCTTGTCCTTCAATGCCTCACTAGTTCCCAAGTGACAGGCAAAAGCACCATATAAAAAGCATTTTATTCACACCCATGCTTTAAAAATATATCTGTACAACTACATTGGTGTTGTATAATTGTTTGGTTTTCTATTATTGTGAACCACTCTGGAATCAGTTTCTGATAAAGGGCAATATGTAATAATTTTAAAATAATTTGCAAAACTCTGTAAAGCAAAGACCAAGAGCAAGGGTACATAAGCTCCTGAAAACTGCCCAGATGCCCACCTCTGTTGCTTCTATGGGGTTGTCGGGTATTTGGCTTGCAGGCACTACTTCCAGCTTTTCCACCTGAACATTCACAATGCCCATCCTCTGGGTTGCTGGGGCTGCTGACTTCTGCAAGGTCAGAAGAAGAATATCTTGAGCAACCATTATAAGATCCAGGGCAGCTTTGGTCATATCCACATTCAAATGCTCTGACCATTCAACTTCATCGCACAACAACACTTCTTTCTTAGTTGAACTCATGCTGTCCTTGCATACACAGAAACCAGTATCTCTATATATAGGTATGCCATTCCCCCCCTGCACTTTTATTGAATATTCTCACACCAAAGGACCTCCATGTTCAGTAAAACCACGATATCTCAAAGTTTAACACATTTACTATGGCATGGACTTTTTTCTGAAGTTCCTTTGCTTAAGAATGGCAACGCTGAGGTTAGTAACCCTGCCCTGAAAGACTGTAATATTATAGTAATGATTTCTGTCAGATTTCCATCTGTTTATTATTATGCATAGAACAGAGGTTAATAATACAACCACAGATCTAGGGTGAATTTGATTTAAATCACTAGTAATCATGGTTTTCTACATAATTTCCATGTATGCCTGCCTGACCTGTTGGTAGAGGAATGTCATTAAAATTCCCAGACTGAGTCTCTTTTATGGGCTGCTGCCATTATAGGTTTTCCCCTCCAGGGAAAGAATATTATTCATTCATTCATTCATTCATTCATTCATTCATTCATTCATTCGTGTATTTATAGGCTACCTGATAAACTTGAGACTATACGCAAGAAAATCCAAGATCAATGATTTTATGCACCCTGCACCCTTCATGATTATGTGAATTTGGTACAATGATCCCATCACTAGTCCACACAGCAAGTCCTCAGGATAACTGCACACAGTCCATCTCCTTGTGTCCTATCTTCCCTCAGTCACTGCCCTATTATGACATTTATGGCTACTGACCTTGAATGAAATTGATAAACATCTCAAGGTCCCGGATCTGGGTTTTCAACTGTTCAACCAGCTGTTCTTTCACACGTGCTGGGTTGACAATCTGTGCCACAGCTGCATCCACCTGCTGACGCAATTCCTCTGGGGACAGCAAAGCGATGTCCTCACTCAAGTTGATGTCCAGTTTCTTGATCAACTCCTCAATAACCACCTGTAAAACCACACAGTTATTCCCTCACTTTTCAAGTGTCTCTCCCCTACTTCAAACACACACTACGGGCTAACATTGACTCAGTTAAAAGGATGAGGCAGTCAGGATTAGATTTGGCTGTATGCCAGCAAGTCTCACCCGCTGTCTTTCCACGACCATGGACTGAGGAAGTGTATCATAGCTTCCTTCCTGGTAAGCAAGAGTTTCAAGGTCATCCAGCTGTGCCTTGAGCTGCAGGATGAGTTCCCGTTGTTTCTCCTTTTGTGCCTCCAGCTGCTCCTGCTTCTCATGTTCACTCTGAAAGGAGGAGAACACATCCATCTCACTTCTTTGGAAATGAGAGTAAAGATCCAAAGTAAAAAGACTGCACAACCACATCAAGTATTCACCTGCAGCACAAAAAGCATGTGCATCCATGATCATGCATCCATGTTGCAGCACCCTCCCTTGGCCTGGCATCTTCCAGATGTTTTGACTTCAACTCCCATGAACCCGTCAATATAGCCAATGATTGAAGATGATGGGAGGTGTAGTCTGAAACATCTGGGGAATACCTTGAGGAATCAAACAGCTTATTGCAGCCTGCAAGTCTTTCCTGATCCTATAATCTGCTGGAACTTTTAGCAGCACATTTTCTGGGTGATGTAAGTGAAACATTTTTCAAAGCATAATTTTTGCTGTCATATTTGCTATGGCAAATTTCCTATGTCTCAATATATGTTCTTTTAAAAAATTAGCAACATAATGAATAAAAACAATGTAACCAACTTGGGCAGTTTCACATTGTAATTTTTTTGGGATTACTACACCAAGAAAACATTAATGCAAAGCTCTTTGTCCATACTAAAATTAATGCTAACTGTTTTCAGCACCTCTATTCTTTTCTTAAAATTAAAAACATTAATGATTGATATTGAGTTATCATTTTAAAATGTTTACAAGGATTTCAATAAAAGTAATTTTAAGATACAGTTACTCTGAATCCACTGACTATAATTTTGAATAACATTAAGGGCACAGTCCTGTACATATTTAGACATGTCTTACAACTACCAACATTCCTTAGTCAGCTGTTTCTGTCTAAACATGCATAGTATTGTATTTTCTTAGTATGTTTTATTGAATTTTCCCTCTAATAAAATATTTGAGAGCCAGTGTGGTGTAGTGGTTAAGAGTGCAGGTCTGGGACTCAAGCAATCTGGATTCTAGTCCTGGTGTAGCCATGCAGCCAATTAGGTGACTTTAGGCCAGTCACAGGCTTTCAGCCCAATCTACCTCACAACACTGTTGTTGTGGGGAAGAGACTGAAAGCAGCAGCAGGAGAATCATGCAAGGCACTTTGAGTTCTTTAAAAAAGAAAAAGGTGGGATATAAATTTAATAAATATTTCTGTTCAAATATGTTTGGTAACTGAAAACATTTGAGATAGTTATACAGCACATAATATTCAGTGTGTGTATTTTTTAGTTTACTACATTTAAATGTAATATATATAAAGTCTGCTATCCTAGACACACTTACCTGGGTTGAGTATACATGCATAAAATTGTACTGTCAACCAATCTCAAACGATTAAGGATATTAAAAAAATGCTTTAATTCAATTACCTCCTCCCACAAATCCACATTACTGGGCTGATAGCCCAGACTCTTGCGTATATATCAATTAAAAGGGAGAATCAGTCTATCAGCAGTACTTATTATTCCATCCAAGCGTAAAGCATGGACCATAAATATTTGACAGAACATTTAGCACTTCCAAGATAATCAAGCACACTGCAAATTCTTGAAAAGAAGACACTGGTAAAGTGCAAGCTTGGCTTTTGTAGTTAGTAATAAGCATTCTGTCTGTCTCATATACATTCTTAACCATGTGTAACAGGCCACAAGAGAAGATTGAACTAGCATGATTGCAGATTTTATTACTTATTAATACTACTTGAAGTTTTCTGAAAGATGGCGAAGAAGACATGGAAGTGTTCAGCTCCTACTTTGGCTCAGGATGCATGACCTCCTTGATGAAGGAGAAGTACAAGCTGAAGGGGCAGGATGGCAGTTTAAGACTGATAGGCAAATGGTTCAAGATCATCTAATTAGGTTGAATGAGTCTGGATCTCCAGGGCCTGATAATTTTCATTCTAGAGTCATAAAGGAAATGGCAGAAGAACTCTTAGAACCACTGTCTGTTGTCTTTGAAGAATCATGGAGGACAGGGGAAGTGTCCTCCATTAAAAAAAAAAAGTTACTACCTAAGCCCTCTGTACTGATGAGCTGTATTGATGAACCTTTTTATATTGGTTTTTGTATTGTTTTTTAATGTATGTTTTTATTCTTTTAACTGTTTTAATTTTTTATCATGTGAGCCACCTAGGAAGGCCATTTTGGCCTTTATAGGCAGCATATAAATATGTGGATAAATAAGTGTGAGATGTCTGGAGGAGGGTTAATGTAGTCCCCATTTTCAAAAAGAGGAAGAACCTGGGAACTACAGACTAGTCAATCTGACATCAATCCCTGGGAAAATTCTGGAGCAGATTATACAGCAGTCAGTTTACAAACACTCTGAAAACAATGCAGTGATTACTAGAAGCCAGCATGGATTTCTCAAGAACAAATTCTGCTACACTAATCAAACTTCATTTTTTTTATCTAATAATCTCCCTTGCAGACTGTGGGAATACTGTGGACATAATATATCTTGACTTCAGCAAAGCTTTTGACAAAGGCCCCCATGATACCCCGATTAACAAACTAGCAAAAAGTGGGTTAAATGGAACAACTGTGAGATGGATCCACAGTTGCCTAAAGAATCAACTCATCAGTGGCACCTTCTCAGGTGGGGCACCATAAGGTTCAGTTGTGGGACCAGTGCTCTTCAACATTTTTATTAATTATTTGGATGAGGAAATACAGGGAATGATTATCAAACTCGCAGATGACACAAAATTGGGTGGGATAGCTAATACTAGAGAAGACAGGAATAAAATTCAAAGTGATCTTGATAGGTTGGAGTGCTGTGCTGAAAACGACAGAATGAAATTCAACTGGAACAAATGCCAAATGCTGCACATAGGAAAAAAGACAACAAATGCATAGTTACAAAATGGGGAGAGACTTGGCTCAACAATACAGTCAGTGAGAAGGCTTTTGGCATTGTTGCAGACCAAAGGCTGAATATGGGTCAACAATGTGATGTGGCTGTCCAGTTCTCGCCACCAGTTTAAGGCACGTGCAGACAACCTGGAAGAGGTTTACAGAAGGGCAACAAGAATGATTTGGGAACTGGAAGCAAAGCCCTATGAGGAGTGAAAGAACTGGGCATCTTTAGCGCCCGCAGGTTCGTTCTCACCTTGACGTCACCCCCAAGTCCTTCCACCGCCGCCGCAAAGCCAAGGCCAGAACCGGGGCAGCCGCGGAAAGCGAACTCCTCCAGCTCGCGGAGGAGACGCTGCTGTTGGGCCGGGCCGGCGCGTGCCACCTGCCGGAGCCGGAACTGGACCTGGGCGAAGTGCGAGGCCAAAGCCAGGAGCGCCGAATGGAGGCGACGTCGCTCCTCTCTCAGCGACCGCGGGGACGCCGGCTCAGCTTCAAGCTCCTCTCCTCCAGCGTCTTCCTTCCCCGCTTGGGCCTCGGCCACTGCGCCTACCGGCGCCCAGCGTTCCCCAGGTCCCGCCACCGCCTCCATCTCCGGCGCCGCCGCCTCACCGGTAATGGCCGCGACCAACATACAAGAGCTTAAGCCAGCTGCTCCTATCAGGAGAACCGTGCCGGCGAGAACGAGACGTCACTTCCGGCACGGTGCCAACGGCAGAAAGCCGTCACGAGAACCTAGAACTACAACTAGGTAACTGCTCTTTCAGGGCGCCGATCGCGGTCAACTTCTCTGCCGCGCCCCACCTCCCGCATTGTTGGGGGCCGGGAAACTGCCCGAAATCTGGACAGTAGCACAGACTATAGTGAATGACGCTGGATTGCGGGGTTGTTGTGAACTTTATTTCTTTATTACAATTATATCGCCCCTGTGCCTCTTGAAGGGAATCCATCGCGACTTACATAACCCCTCTGCAGTCCATTTTACCGTCACAACAACTCTGTCCGGTTGGTTAGGCTGAGACTCATTAACTGGTTCAAAGTCATTCCGAGTAGAACCCGTATCTCCTGAGTTACATTCCAACACGAAGCCACTGTGCCACAATTGCGGTCAAGTCCAACTATCCTGCAAGGGCTCCAGTGCAAAGCGCATCATATGCAATCGAATGCAGACAGCAGAAGTCTTGTACTCTGCTGAGCTTCATGCAGACACTTTGCGCTTTTGCCCCTGTAAAAAGAAAGCTCGAAGTTAACCCGGAAACTGGGCAAAGTGAGTCTGTAGTAAATCTACGGAAGTAGATAGGAAGTGGATGACCCTTGTTCTAGAACGTGTAAGGGTTTCGTTCACCCAATAAGATTAAGAAATTGATGTACATTTGATAGCCCGTGAGCATAGCGTAGGACGTCGGTGGCTGCGGGTTGGGTCAAGGTAGAAGACTTCGTGGACGAATTTCAGTGAGGAAATTAATCATGGAGTACTGAAACGAATTGGACTTGCAGGACTCCCTGGCTAAAATGTGTGTTATTTTGCAGAAAGCTTGTAAGCATCTCCAATGAAATAGCAATGAGTCTTGTGGTGGGCTTTTAAGGGCCAATACATTGAAGATGCTATACAGTTTAATGGACTGGAGGTTTTAACCCGCGCAAGCTTATCCTATTAGCAGTGTCCCCCTTTAACGAATCACGCATGATCCTTCGTTGTTTTTCCTGCAACAGACTAACACAGCTACCACCCTAAACATTCTTTCAAACTTATAAAAGATTCCATAAAATTTCCTTTTTCAACGGTATGGTATCTGTACCAAAGTGACCTAATCAGTTAAAATGAATCCATTCAGTATAATACTTTTACAGATACTGTCCTGGGTTTCGTGGCTTCTGCATTCAAGCCTCCTGGGAAGAGGCGGATGGTGACAGGCAGCGGCAGCTGGGAAGAGGAGGCTCTTGGGTTGGCTCCGCCTGTCCAGCAGGGTCTCAGCAGGGTCTCAAAATTGTTTGCTCGGGCTGGGAGCGCTGGAGGCTTCGCGACGTGATCGGCTGCAGCAGCCATGGTAAGGTGAGTGTTGGAAGTGGGCCGACAACTGTTCTCTTAAAAAATAACCAACGTTTTCCATCTTATCCCTGGGATTCTCTCAGAATATGTTCTGTGGTTCAGAGTTTCTGACCTCCCTGCACTTTAACCACATCAGCAAGTCTTTGTACCAGCACTCGAAGGTATTTTCTTTGCTAGGGCTCTGCAGCCCCAGATTATGCACCATGTTGGGTGACACTGGATTACTGTTCACTCTAGAGCAACCAGAAATAACTCTTATACCTTTGAGAACAGTGGGGACAGGCTTACTTAGCTCATAGATGGTGGCTTTTAGAGAGCTATGGCTTTGTTCAGAATGCCTTTTGCAGGGAATAAACAGAATCCTTACTTTTGCTTGGCCTCAAGTATCAGGAATCCTTTTCTTTCTATCTTGATCTGAGATGTATTTATTTATTTATTTGATTTATACCCTGCCTTTTTTCTTACAAAAAACTCATTTCATTCTCCTCCTGCTGCTGCGTTGAATCTTATCCCCACAACAACTGCCCTGTGAGATGGCTTTCCAAAATATGTAAAAAAAAAAAAAACCCATAGCTTTTCTGCTCCATGAGCAAAACTCTTAAAAATTCAGAGCTGGACAATACATTTGTTAAGACCAATGAAAATGCCACAAAGATGCCTCACCAGAACACCATCAGTGCAAAGGGGAAGCACCTGGCCTGGCTGTCCAGCAACCTCCTCCTAGGGCTTATAGGCAGGCCCACTGCTGGACAGGGCACAGACTCCATCTGGTACCCTGCACGTGAGGCTGGTGAGGGGCTTGGGAACTGGTAGAGAAAAGGACTCCTGGCCTTCCTCCTAGGACTTCAGGCGATTGTATGACCTCTCCTTAAGAAACCTAATTTGAACCCCCTGGACCTTAGGAACTCTAGACAGTCTCAGACACCATCTCTCTGTCATGTGATTGAGAAGGCAGTGTTTCTCCAGCTCCAAGTAGTCCTGAGAGATACTGATTTTCTGGACTCATTTGAAACTGGCTTCAGAGCAGGATACAGAGCTGAGACTGCTTTGGTTGCTCTAGTGGATGATCTAAGACTCAGAAGTGACAGGGGGAGTTCTAGCACTTCTGCTGTCCTTCATGATTTCTCAAAGAGAATAAATAGTGGTCCTAAGAGTTCTTCTGCCAACTTCTTTATTATTCTAGGGTGGAGTTCCATCGGGCCCTGGAGATTTGAACTCATGCAAACTGATTAGATGATCTTGAACCATAAACTGCCATTCTGCTCCTTAAGCATGTTCTTCCCCTTCATGAAGGGAAGTCATGGAACTTCTTTTGGAAGTCGGAAGTCGGAATTGAGCACTCCTGCCTTTTCATTGTCAACTGTTATCATTTTATTTAGTTATTTTTAAAATTTCTGTACTGCTTAGTGGCCCAAATTCTCTCTGGTTAACAGAATCAAAAAGCATAAAAAACAAACATCAGTTCAACATAAGTTGAAACACACACACACACTCACACAGGGACTGCAGTGGTCTGAAATACAAATATTTAGACAGATATAAAATTCTGAACTTGATATACCATAGTAGAACCATTTGAACTATTAAAATAACTGGAAAATAAAAAGGTTTTCACCTGGCATCCAAAAGAAGTAACAGTGGGCACCAGGCATACTTCATTGGGGAGCTGGTTCCATAAATGAGGTGCCATGACCAAGAAGGCCCTTCTTCTGGTTGCCACCTCCCTCAATTCCATTGGAGGGAGCTCCCAAAGATGATCTTAAGGTCCAGGTAGTTATATGTGGGATGAGGCTTTCCTTCAGATACCCTGGCCCCAAGCTTAGGGTTTTAAGAGTTAATACAAGCACTCTGAATTGGGCCCAGATCTCAACTGGGAACCAGTGCAGCTGGTGGAAGACTGGCACAATATGATCTTGTGAGCCAGTCCCCATTAATACTGAGTAGCTGAACCACCATTTCTTTCCTTTATCTTTCACTGGGTATATATGTAAAGAAGGCTTTTTCGTTGCTTTTAACATTCCTTACTAACTTGTTCATTCCTAGCTTTAGCCTCTAGCCTCTGCAATTCCATGCTACCTGCCTGTATTCCACCTTTGTAGCCTGGCCTTCCTTCTACTTCCTATACATGTCTTTTTTGTTTTCAGGTCATCTCTAAGGTTTTTGTGGAGCAACATTGGGTTCTTCTACCTTTTTTCCTTGTTTGAATTGTTTGTAATCATGCCTTTAGGATTTCCTCTTCTAAAAACTCCCACCCATCTTGGACTCCTTTTCTCATTAGAGTCATGGATCTTTACTTATAATTGTTCTGAATTTATTAAAATCATCTTTCCTTAAATCCAGAGTACGTGTTTGGCTTTTGTTTCCTTTAGAAATAGGAATTCAAGCATGGCATGGTCTGTTCATGAAGTCTTCCTTGTTTGTAAGAATCAAGTCAAGACTAACTGTTCCTCTAGTTCCTTCTTTCATTTTATGTAGGAGGAAGTTATCAACAACACATGTCAGGGATCTCTTGGAGGGGATGTGTTTTTCTCCCAACAAATACCTGGGAGAAGTCTACTACCATAAATACTGTATCATGCCTCCCTGAAACATAGGCAATCCCACCTTCCCTTTCTGTTCTTCTTGAAGCATATCCTTCAGTTGTTCAGTTCCAGTCATGGGAGTCATCCCACCAAATTTTCTTTAAGCCTATCAGATGAAGTCTCGTATTAAGAGTTCAAATTTGTGCTGTTTGTTTCTGATAGCCCAATGTATATAGATATCAAGATATTGAAGTGCTTTATACTCTAGTTTTCTTCCTACATTTTTTGCAAGACTATTATTGGGTGCTGTTAGAGCTGCTTTCCCTGTTCTGCTGCATAAATATTAGTTCACATCACATAACTTTAAACTACATTTACTAACAACTGCCATGTCATGGGTTGATAGTCTGAGGTGCTAACTACCATGAAGCTACAATCTAATGAGGCTGCTTGTAGCCCTCTAGTCTTGGAGGATTACAGGCATCCTGTGGAGGGCAGGAGCAGCACAGAAGTGATGGTTGCCTCCATGCCCCTTTTGTCCTGTAAAGCACTCAGAAAACTAATCTGAGCCATCTAAGTGTGGCACCCAGAGTATGAGGAGAGGCAGAGGAAGCTGAGGTTCTGCCAGGATATTGTGCATGCTGGAAAAGCCTGCTCTCCCCACTGCCCATCCCCAGGTTTGCCTTGCAGCCAGAGCCACCGCGGTTCTTTCTGCATGGGCAATGAGGGTGTGGGAGGGTGCTCTGAGCTGAAGTCCCAGGTCCAACCCTGCAGCATGTTTCCAGGGCTGGAGCCCGGACTCCACATTCTCCTGTGGCCATTTAGACCCTGCCCAGTGTCCCTGGGTGCACTGAAAGATTGGGAAAACCCACACATAGCATTCTAAATACTTGCTGAATATGAAACAACAGCAGTTTAAACAGTTTTGAACTACTTTAATTTTTTTTTTAGTTCTGACAGGCCCATAGCTCCATACTTTCCCAGGCAAAGTCACTAACGCCCTCACCATTCCGATCATTCCAATAAGTGTTCTTCCTGTGTTCCCTAAGGCAACCAGCCAAGACCCTGTGGTATGATCGTCCACGATATGTATTCCTTGAGTTCTGTGTAGAGGACAGCACGGATGTGAAAGTGGATCTGGATGATTACAAGGTGGTGTTCAGGTATAAGAACTGTCTGGCTAATTCAAACCATATAGGAGGGTCAGGGAAGCCGTTTATATTGATCTTAATATATAAAGGTAAACTTTGCTTGCTTCTGCTTTTCCATATGTGATATACCATACTTATCCCCCACCCCAAACACAGGAGAACTTATCAAGTAAACATGCATCAGATTGCTGTATGAGGTGCTTGCTCCTTTTCCATATATGAAATACATTAAGCTGCTTGTTAACTTCTGCAATCATTTGTCTCTATCTATGTATATAGGAAATTGGGTAGGAAATATATTTTATTGATTTTATTAATCATTTTATTGATTCATAGTGGAGGTAAATAAATGCTTGCTAACCAGAGGAACTTTACTAAGGAACTTTCATACAGAGGAGGTCCCACCAAATACTGTAAAAAAAAAAAAAAAACCTTCTGAATGAACATGCAAAGAATCAAGTTTCACACATTCCTTTTATTAACAGTACATATCTGTCCTGCATTTGTACATATCAGTTTGGTCACACAGGCCAACAACTGTTTGTACTATCTTTGCACAAAATTCAGCCTTTGATGATTAATGGAAAACTCTGCCATTAAGGTATGGACTCCTTAACACCAAGAGACTTCTTCATCAGAGGTTCTAAAAGCATGCAGTGAGAAGACGGGCATGGAATGAATGTGCTAACTCTGTTCCCATTACAATTCTCCATTACCTTTGGGGTTCTCAGTGCAATTTTGAAATCTGATTTTCTTTGTGGAGGGCAAGAACAATGGTGGTAGAGAGGTGAACGCTAACATGATTGTCCTACTCCCTCTCCTACACACTTTTAGACTACCTGAAGAAGATTTAAGCAATATAATAATCCAACAGTCAGGTCGACTATTTGGAAAGTTATTAATCAGTCAGTATCTGTGGAAAGAGAGAATTTCAGTCAAGTGTGCACTGTTTTTCTTTTTTGCAGCTGTAAGAATGCTGATGGCATAGAAATGTACAATGAGATTCAATTTTATAAACGTGTGAATTCAAAGGTGAGTAGCTCAGCTAAAAGAGGACCAGGTTTTTTTTAGCAGTCACAACCTGAGGAAGGACATTGAGTTTTCTTTGGTGAAAAATCTTAGAAAAAGAGTAGATCACAGCAAGAAGACTCCTTAACTCTTTCTGAGTGTGCTTTCTTGTAACCAGGGGCGCTTCTGGACAAAGCTTTTATGACTCTGTCACCCTACCTGATTCAAAGAATTGTGGGAGGGTGGGAGAGGTTTTCCTCCACTTCTTCCATGTTTTCCTATCACTTCTTCCATCTTTTTCCTTACTGCAGAAAATCCATTAAGATGGAAAAGTTGGAATAGCTGCACCATGTCTTCATACTGGTAGTGCTAGGAGACCCATGGAAGCATCTCAGGACACTGAAACTGCAAGGGCCAAACCTACCATATTCTGACATCAACACTTGCTTCTTCCCATGGATCTACTTACCAAGAGTAATGCACTTCCACTAGCAGAAACAGAAGCTCTATGAGGCTGTATTAATGAAAAGTATTTTAATTTTCATTTATTACATTTCTATATCGCCCAGTAGTCAAAGGTTCCTGAGCAGTTTACACTGATTGAAAACTTTAGAATGCATCATATATGGTGCAAAAATTTACATACAACCATATAAACGGACAGCACACATGCACACAGACATATAGCTAAACATTTTTAAACAAACAGCAATAAGAAAATCCAGGAACAGATTAAATCCTCATGTAGTGACAAATGCCTGAAAAATGAGGAAGGTGTTGACACTGTTGACACCAGGCAGGTATCAGAGGAAATCTGATGCGGGGTGGGCACCATTGAGAAGGCTCTATCCCTTGTGGCTGTTTTCTGAGGCTCACTCAGAAGAAGCACGGGGGGGGGGGGGGGGCTAGACCACAGACATAAGCTGTGTTCACACAGAAGGACAAGCCATGGCAGGAATGGCTTGTCATTATGTGTGAATTCAGCAAACACGGTGAAGCATGGCACATTTGGTTACCTTGAATGGATAATCAACAGTTTGTTGTAAGGTTTTCGTGCTTCAGAATTGCTCTTTGTTATGTATGGAGCTAGTTACACTCTTTCCCCAAGAGTAGCTGCAGTGGCAACGAAAACTGCCCTGTTCTGGCTGAGGCTGCTGCAGCCACACTTTAGTAGGCTGTTTTACTGTGCTTTTCCCTTGGCCCAGGGTGCAAGGCCCTCTGCCTTCCTGATGCCCAGCTGCAGCTCTGGAATGGCAGCAGCAGGGCCCTGCACCATGCCATCTCCAGCAACAGTAGCTATGCTTGGCGTTCCAGCCTGGTCACTGCCCTTTGCTGGAGGAGCCCTTTTAAGTGGATGCCGATTTGTTCTACTTGGAGAGCCAGTGCTCCCCTAGGGTGAAGACAGCTTTACACAAGAGGAGCACACGGGCTGTGTATGGGCACTGTCATCAGAGTGATCACCCAGGGAAGCCCTGGTCTCCCACCCTCCCTGCCACCCCTGCCTTGTCCCTGGCATTCCTGAGGGCTGTCAACAAGCCTGCTGCCTCCACCCGTGCCACAGCTGCCTGACAAAGACATTCCTTGCAAGCAGGCAGAAAAATTTCCCAGGCAGATGCCCGCACATGCTCCCACCGGAAGGCCATTTCAGCAGGATGCGCTCTCTCTGTGCCTGGCACGGCCTGTCCACGCAGATACCCTCTGTGCGCTTGGCTGCAGGGGGAGGTGACCCCGGCATTGTGTGCAAATCCTGTGCACGGGTGTGTGTGAAGTGGACACATGTGCAGCAAGGGAAGGGATACAGGTGGGTGTATGGGAGGGTGTGCTTGTACACTGGCGTAGAGCGGGGCAGGAGCAGGGAGAGTTCCTGCAGTGCTCCTCTAGGGCAGCGGTTCCCAAGCTTTTTCGATCATGGAACCTTTCTGAAGACATATTTTTCCACAGAGCCCTAACTCTATCCCTGATTTTTATTAAGCATTGTGAACCCTCAGTGTTCTTCCTTCTTCCATCAGCTCCTATTGCCTGAGTGCTAGATTTGGAAATAGAGAAAACATTTTAAATATAATGAATGAATAAAGCAATTATATCCCAAATGAATTCTTTTAATTATTCCCAACACTATGCAGTAGAGACCTAGGAGCCAAATGACATGATGCATTTGCTTGTTTGCTGCATGGAGGCCAGCCAACAATCAAATAGTTGGCCTCGTGTAGTTTTGTTTTAAAATCCATTTTAAATTTGATTTTTGAGATTTTTTGTGGAACCCCTATGAGGTTTTAGTAGAATGCTAGCGTTCCGCAGAACACAGTTTGGGAACCGCTGCTCTAGAGCAATGGTGTTGCTGAAGTGAGAAGGCAGTTGCTTTGCAGAGCAGCAGACCACCCATCCCCCAAAAGGCAGTCAGCTGGTTGTTGGTCATTTTAATAAAGAAGTCTTGTAAATCTGTTAATATGAAGGAAGTTATTTAAGATTTTTGCATATTGTATTTGTCACGTTAGTTCTTAAAGTAAAGGTAAAGGTTTCCCCTTGACGTTAAGTCCAGTCATGTCTGACTCTAGGGGGCGGTGCTCATCTCCATTTCCTAGCCAGTCTCCGTGGTCATGTGGCCGGCGTGACTAAACACCAAAGTGCACGGAACGCTGTCAGTTCTAGATGGCTGTTAATTTAGATTAACCCCCTAATCTGAATGAACTCTGCCTGATATTTTTCTACCACAACACAATCTTTTTTCAGGATTCCCAGAACAAGCGCTCGGGCAGATCCATCACCCTCTTTGTGCGCAAGTGGAAGGATAAAGAGCCTTGGCCACGTCTCACCAAGGAAGATGTAAAAGTAGGCCCTTTTCCCCACAGAACTTTAAGAACAATGGCATGTGGAGAGCTCTGCTCTGCCCAGTTCAGTCCCAATGTTAAATGAAAAAAGGGTGCTTCCAGATGAGGCTTTTAACACATGATCGCTCCATCATTTATGGAATTTAACATCTACATAGTATCTTCCCACATTTTGCCAGCACTTCTACCCATTTTCTTACAGTGGAAAATCCATTAATGAAGAAAAGATGGACTGGTTGGATAATGCCTTCTAACAGTTAGTGGTAGGGCCCCATCATCTGAAATCACCCAGGGACAACAATGAGAATGACTTGCACTTGCTGTTTGACCAAAAGGGTTAGTGGAAAAGTTGTCATTTGCATGAATTTTGTCAAAAAGGATGAGCAGGAGTCCCCCAGGAAATTGTCAGAAGAGAGTTGCTGAAGAAGGGCCAGGTGAACCTGAATTCTCCAGCAGAAGCAGTGCTTCTAGATTAGGCTTTTACTGTACCACCCCCTGCCTCATACATAGAATTTCTTGTGACAGTCCAAACAACGTCTTCCACTCATGATCTTCCTGTGCTCCACCAGCACATATGTAAGATGCTGCTCTATATCAACCTGAATCCATCCAAGGGAGCCTCTCTGACAACAGGATTTCAGACAGGGTTATTCCCAGCCCTACCTGAATATGCCAGCAATTAAACTTGCACCACCTGCATGCAAACCACTGAGGGGCCACAACACTGGACTCCATCTTTCTTCTGTCTTTTTTTTCTTTTCACAGAAAACACTGTGTAAGGAGGGAGAGACAGAATAGTTGCACAGTGGTTTTTTTGACTGTAAGGGCTAGGAGCCCTCTGGACTTAGCTTGAAAGAGAAATAGCTCGGGGGAGTGTCTGTGGAAGGCAACAGATACTCTAGTAGGTGTCCATTTGCTCATCTATTAGCGGTTCCTTTAATGTGACTCTGCCAGGGGGATGAAGGAGAGGGTGGAGGGAAGCAACAGCATGTAACTGTTTTTCTTTCTTGCAGCCAGCATGGCTGTTTGTGGACTTTGATAACTGGCGGGACTGGGAAGGAGATGAGGAGGTGGAGGCAGCCATGGCTGAGCAGTATGCAGAGGTGAGTCCAACCATGGGGCCAAGGGAGAGCGTCAAGTGCTCTCCCAGTCAGTATTAACAGTGCTAAAGTTTGGGGGAGGCAAATCTGGCCTTGGCATACTCTGGTTTCCTTGACCAGCATGAGAGCTGGCTCAGCAAGGCCTATTCACCCAGAGAGGCATATAGAAACATAGAAACAGCGAGTCAGAAGGGGTCTCCCGGGCCATCTAGTCTGACCCCCAGCTCCAGCCGGGTCCACTCACGACATGCCCATCATGTGCATGTCCAGCCTATCTTTGAACACCCTCACCAATGGGGCCTCAACCACCTCCCAGGGAAGCCCATTCCACACCCTCGGGGTCCCAACTGTCAGGAAGTGCTTCCTGGCATCCAAAAGGAACCTTGGCTCCCTGAGCTTTGCTCCGTTGGAGTGCGTCCTGCCTTCCTCTGCAGGGGAGAACAGGTCTCTACCCATCTCTGTGCAACATCCCCTCACATACCTATGTATCGCCAACATGTCCCCTCTGAGTCTCCTCTTCTCCAGGCTGAAGAGACCCAGTTCCCACAGTCTTGCCTCATACGGCATCCCCTGCATACCGGCCACCAACCTTGTGGCCCTACGCTGCACTGACATATGGATTAGACAGCCAGTTCATGTGCCTCACAATTTTATTGAACAGCAGCAATAGTGGGAAAACTACCTCAAAGTACTGGGGGAACCACCAAAATTATGCTATGATTATGCACGCCTTAAATTATTACATGTGTCGTTTATACAATCTTTTCAATGTACGTAGTGTTTCACAATGCTTATTTTATCCCCAAGATACTGGTTAGATGACCCCCCCCCCAAAAAAAAGACTGTGTATAATCTGCATTAAAAATAAACCAAAATTCTGTCTGACAGACCATTTTCCAATAACATGTGTATAGCATGCAAATATGCATAAACATATTTTGCATATGTTAGTCTGCCACTTCTAATCATGGAAAAGGGCAAGAACCTAAGCAAAGCACTGGAAACCATGCTTGCTTTGCCTCTGGTTTCTGAGATTTCACCAGTTATTACTCATAATACTTTCAAGCTTATTTTTTGCAGCTTTGCAAAGAAATACAAATGTTTTCAGTTTTGTTTTTCTATGGGAGTAAATTATAAATTATAAATTCCAATTATAAATGTTGAAACCCAGTACTAATCCCAGTGCTTGTACTGTATGTTTACAAAACATATAGAAGACTGAGGGGATGTATGATACCACTTTTCAAATTCTTTTCAAAAAGAAGATGTGAATTTGGTGTTAAGGAGTAGTGCTCCTGTCCTCACATTTCCACTTTCTGTTCCCATCCAGCTTATGCAAAAGGTCACCACAAAAGGGCCACCCCCTACCATGGATGATCTGGATGTAAGTACCAAGGAGGTGAAACTTGAGCGAGATCCATTTTTAACTGCTTCTGACCTTCTAACTCTGTCAGTTTGCCTCCAACCTGCTTCTTTTTGCCTTTGGCTGCCCCCTTTAAAAGCTAATGAGGGTGGCCAGTTGAGATGGGATGGGAGTTATCCCTACTGTTACTTTACTCTACAATGTGCAGAGGTCTGTATATGAGGAACATTCACTCTTTCATAACCCCTTTGCAGCATTTGATAGACATGCTGCTCTTCCTGTGAAGCTACTGGTCTGTTCTTGTATTCTCTTTTAGGATGACATCTGAAAAGTTGCTGCAATCCAGCTGCAGAGGTAATCTTCATGACACCCACACACTGTGTGACTCCACCCAAGGGTCTCCATTTTTGATGGGGTGGGCATATAAGAACATAAGAGAAGTCATGCTGGATCAGACCAAAGGTCCATCTCATCTAGCACTCCATACACACAATGGCAAACCAGCTGCCCACAGGATCCTCAAGCAGACCTCCTCTCTCAGCAACTGGTGTATGCATGCAACCACCTCTGCTAAAGGAGCCAGTGCATAGCCAGCAAGGCTAGGAGCCACTGATGGCCTCCTCCCTCATGAATCTGCCCAATCCTCTTTTAAATCCATCCAGATTGGTGGTCATCACAACTTCTTGTGGCAGCTGGTGACATGGGACTTGGGCAGTGCATTTTCAAGAAGTGGAGCATGAAAACAGACATAGAAATTGGAATTGGCTGTTCTGAAATGGCTGTTGAAAATGCCATTTTTACACAACTGTTGTTTCATATAACTGTTGTTCTGGCTGCATTTGGATTTCCAATCTAATCACAGAATCTCACTGGACAACCTATTTTAACAAGCACCTCTATCCACACTTGTGGGTACATTTCACAATTTCCATCCAGCCCTGAATATTTGGCAGTGGAGCTGGCTTTGAAGAGCCTGTCCTGATGGTCCCTCAGCTGCATTCCCCATTTCTTCTTTGCCTTCATGGAGACTTCTTCACTTAATTTTCTTTTTCCTGGCTAGGTACACTACTGGGATTGAAGCAACAGATAAGAGAGAAAGGATGCAACATGTGCCAACATCCCTGGGAATTTTCATGCTTCATAACTGTGGTCCAAGACACAGTGTGAAGGTGCTAGTGCTAACTGTAGACTGGGACTCTCTCCTGTAATGGCCACAAGTTCTTTCCCGCTAATTAGATAAATGAAACCTGGGCCTACAGCATGAAACCACCAGGATCTATTTTGCTTTCCTTCCCAGTCTCTGTAAGCTACTCCACTCTTCCTTTCTTTCCTTCCTTCCATCCCCACTGTTCCCACCCTTCCCCAGGGCCCAATTTTTCTCTGTTGGGTATCTTGTTCCTTAGGGATATAGTACATAAAGGGAAGAAGCCATTCAAACCTCTGCCAATAAATACTGTGACCTCACCATTGGTGGTTAGTGTCATCTGTCTTTGCAGCAGAGAGTGATTTGATTAGTCTTGAGTGATGGTAGGCTCAGAAAGGAAGGTATGTTCTCCCTGGCTGGCACCACAAGCAACCAAAACAAGAAAAGTAAACAAAGAAATGAAGAAAGTCTAAGAGGTGTTCTCTGCTAAACCAGCACATCTGATAGCAAAATACTAGTTGTGATTTGTTCTAATCACCTGTACATATAGGCTGCTGCAGTTACAGAATTCCTTACCACATCAAATATACCATGCCAGATACATGCCCAGCAACCAAACATGAATAACCCAAGCATTGCAGAGTTCACACCAGGCCCATCAAGGAGAAAACCTGCAGTTCTATGTCAATAGTCACAAACTAGTTTTCTATCACAGTGCCATGATGCAATTATAAGGCCATTTCTTATCCTAGGAATAGGTTCTCAAAAGTAGGCATTCGTAGAAATGCACTGTGAAAGCATGCTTTTAAGTGACAAAACCCTGACCCTAGGCTGGCTTTACAGTAGATTTCAAGGATTATTTTATGCTGTCTTAATTTAGTAAATGTGGGCAAAATGGTAAGAGTACATAAGCAAGGGACTTGCCATTTAAATTCACTATAGAAAAAACAGGATTCAGCTCATATTGCTTCCCATGCTCCAGTCAAACAATACAAAGCCTTTGGATGAATCATGAGAAGCTATGGTTGATGTGTCTCAGAACTTGATTTTCCGGATGCATACTTGTGCTATAGACAAGAAGCTACTGTTAGGATGGAAAATGGAGAAAAATATTGGTATTCTATAAGGTGTCAAGATGGGACTATATAATCTGTATTCAAAACATCATAAATTGGATAGGATCAGAGGAAGGAGGGAAAAGTGATGAAAGATACATCAAGATATGCAGATGACACCATATTACTAGCAAAAAACAACAATGAATTGAAATGACTCCTGATGAAAGTGAAAAAAGAAAGTACAAAAGCAGGACTACAGCTGAACACAAATTCATGATTACAGAAGTATTACTCTAATGCCAAGAATGAAGAAACTGAAATTGTGAAAGATTGTTTATACTTTGGTTCAATCATTAATTCAAAGGGAGACTGGCCAAGAAATTCAAAGAAGACTGAGACTTGGAAGGGCAGCAATGAAGCAACCAGGAAACATCATCATGTATAAAGATGCATCATCAGAGACCAAGGTCATGATCATCTACATATTGTAGTCCCAATTGCCATGTATGGGTATGAAAGCTGGACAGTGAAAAATACTGACAGGAAGCAAATTGATGCATTCAAAACATGGTGCTAGAGGAGTGCTTTGCGAATTCCCTGTACCTGAAAGATGAACAAATCAAGCCAGAAGCAAAAATGATGAAACTGAGGGTGCTGTACTTTGGGCACATTATGAGAAGGCAAGACTCACTGGAGAAGATGATAATGCTAGGGAGAGTTGAAAGTAGCAGCAGCAGACCAAATACAAGATGGATCAATTTCACAAAGGAAGCCGCAGCCTTGAGTTTACAAGACATGAGCAGGGCTGACAAGACCAGGGCATTTTGGAGGGGAACCCATTCATAGGGCTAGGGCTAGGGTAACTTATAACTTGGAGACAACTTGATGACACATAGCAATCAGAAGTTGGCACTAATGAGCCTTTATTTATTTATAATTGAATTTATAATCCACATTAGCCAATAGTCCAAGAGGACTCTCTGAGTGGATTACGAACGGTCTACACTTGAGCTATGCTAGAACAAGAAGTTCTGGTTTTATCAGGCACAAAATACTGCAAATTAAATCATGCAAATGAACATCAATGCTTTAGTTCCCTCCCTCTTTCAACAGCTGATGGTAATTGAAATCCCCATTTCCCATTCTAAAGAAAGAAAGATTTTTGCAGAGGACTTCTTGCCCCCTGCACAAGTTTCAGTAGCTTCAGCACAGCAAAGGATTTAATCAGCCTCAAACTTCCTTCTCCTCAACTGTAAGTTTCCCATATAGCTGTGTGAGACAGTAATTATGATAAAAACATCATTGATTTGGGTATGTGTGCCTTTTTATAGCATTCACTTATGATTTAATTAAATTCAGTTTAATTGACTTTTTAATTCTTTTCAACTGAGTGAATTAACTGAATTTATTAATATGGTCCTCAGAGAGAGGGGTGTAAGAGCTAGGAGATTTCCTCCCCTCCAATGTTTGACCCACTACAGAGAAAATAAAATAAAACAGAACAAACAAAAACCTAATCTTTGCACCAAGAAAGGCACAGGAAAGTGCAGTATCCAGTATCTGCACTTGTACTCTAACTGGTCTGTGGATCACTTCACCTGGAACAATTCCCCTAAATTTGCTACAGAAAGAGACCCAAATTTATTTATTTCTTCACAGTATCTCAGGACAATACAGTAAAATAAATAAATAAGATACAGCATCCAGATAATAATATATAAACTCAATCTTAAAACACTACTAATATTTAAAATTAAAATAATGGGAGAATAAAAAGGGGTAGGCCTGGCGCTGAAATGAAAAAAGGGTCGGCGCCAGGCACACCTCTCTGAAGTGACCATTCCATAGCTGGGACACCACCACAGAGAAGGCCCTTCTCCGGGTAGTCACTCTTCCAATCTCCTTCAAAGAGGTCTATTTCTTAGTAACAGAAATTGCCTTGGCTGAAAACTCTGAAATTGTTCATGATATAAATCCAGAAGGGTTAACCCCAGTGTTATAAGGAAGTAACTGCAAGGCCTTGGATCTAGCCCTTCAAGCCTCCCTTAGTTCAGAAGCAGACACACCAATTGCAGAGAAGGCTGTGGCCTCATCAGGAGTGGCCCTTTTTAAGGACACATTCTCTATTTTCTTTAATAAACAATTTGATCTAATCATTAATGAACTAGATCTAATCAAGAAATTCCTGGCTGAACATAATGGTTTACTAACTACTATGGCTGAACTTTAGGAGAGAATGACAATCCAGTGGCTATACATACAAAAAATGAAGCAGTGCATAAGTTAGGTCTTGATGTAAACTGGAAAAATGGTGTGGCAAGTAAACAGCCTAGCAAGGGAAGGAAAAATTGTCAAAATGGAAAGCTGCAAAGTGAGCAAAGGGCCACAAAGTCTCTTCCACCTCTAGCTGAGGTTGGTGAGTCAAAAGTCCCCACCTTTGCATCACACCCATAAAATATAATTCAAGATTCTTGGCAATATGCCCTCACTGCTGAAGGAGATTTAAAGACCTCAGAACAAAACCCAGTGCATGCTAGAAACAATCCCAATGCATCCCTAACGTGGGATCACCAAGTTAGTCTTTTTGAACTTTCCCAAGCTCAAAGGTGTACTCTGCCAGTCAGAACACAAAACTCACTTCCTGCAATTAACTGTTGGAGTTACCCCTCATACACTTAACTATGCTGATATAGCAAGTACTGAATATTCACTATAGGATTATTGTCATACATGCTCTGTGGTGGGACTTTTAAGTCCCAGCAATTTGCAAAGAAAATATATGATAAAAAGATGACTTTTTAAAAACAGTCTGGTGGTGACTAATTTTTGAAAACAAAACCACTACAGCTCTATTTTGTAAGAATTTAGATCCTATTCCTAAAGATTGTAGAGTTGGGAAACTTAGTAGTTTGGAAGATTCCCATACCCATAGCTAATTCAATAAATTGAATTTGTGCAGAGAAGACCATTTATCCCAGAGGTCCTCAAACTTTTTAAACAGGGGGTCAGATGAAAGGTGCTGGTGGTGGATGCTGGCTGGCAAGGTGGTGCCGATGGTGGGCGTGGGCTGGCGAGGGGGTGGAGGCGGTGGGCACACGTGGAGAGGCAAGGCGAGGGCAGGTGCGCACAGCGAGGCAGGGGTGTGTGGGGGTGCGCGGTGAGGCAGCGGCTTGCTCGCCCGGAGATCGGCAAGGCAGGCAGTGGTGGCGGGTGCAGGCACAGGTGCGGTGAGTCCAAAACCTCTGAGTCGGGCCAGATAAATGGGCATGGCGGGCCGGATCTGGCCTGCGGGCCATAGTTTGAGGACCCATGATTTAACCCATCAGAAGGTAAACACTTCCTTTAAAGAAGTATTTACCTTCTTTCTGGATTTTGGGTGTCCCAGGTTGTGGTGTCAGAGAAAATGTTTAAACATTTTATTTATTTGATTTATAATAAAAAACTATTTTCTTTTTCCCTACAATGAACTCCAAGTGGCTTACATCATTCTCCTCCTGCTGCTCTCAATCTTACCCCCACTACAACAGCCCTGCAAGAGCTGAGTATGGGGTCTGCACCATGCACCAATACACACGAGGGGCCTTCATAGTAGAGGAAGAAGGAACTACTTCAAAAGGGGACTATTTCTAGTAGAAGAACAGTGGAATGAAAGTAATTTTAGGAATCAAAACATGTTAGTACATTTAGAAGCTTGTCTGAAAGTTTCCACAGAATTATCCCCTACCGTAAAACCTAGATAGTGTGGAGGAGGAAAAGCAAGTGCCTGAGACAGCTACAAGCGTTAAACAGAAAGCTTAGAAAAATTTGGAGAAGTGCTGGCAGAAAGTTTTAGATTTCCCATATCAGGCATCATTTCATAGAAACATAGAAACAGAGCGAGTCAGAAGGGGCCTCCTGGGCCATCTAGTCTGACCTCCGGCACCAGCCGGTTCCGCTCACAACATGCCCACCATGTGGAAGTTCAGCCTATCCTTGAACACCCGCACCGATGGGGCCTCAACGACCTCCTGTGAAAGCCCATTCCACACCCTCAGGGTCCTGACTGTCAGGAAGTGCTTCCTGGAATCCAAAAGGAACCTTGGCTCCCTGAGCTTTGCTCCATTGGAGCGCGTCCTGCCTTCCTCTGCAGGGGAGAACAGGTCTCTACCACCTCCATGTGACATCCCCTCACATACCTGTATGTCGCCAACATATCCCCTCTGAGTCTCCTCCAGGCTGAAGAGACCCAGTTCCCTCAGTCTCACCTCATACGGCATCCCCTGCAAACCAGCCACCAACCTTGTGGCCCTACGTTGCACTGACTCCAACCTAGCTATATCCTTTCTGTAATGAGGGGCCCAAAACTGAACACAATACTCCAGTTGCGGGCGCACCAGAGTCGTGTAGAGTGGTAGTAATACCTCTCTTGATCTAGAAGCCACACTTCTGGCTATGCAACCAAGGCTGGCATTCGCCCTCTTGACCACCGCATCACACTGCTGACTCATGTTTAGCCTGCAGTCAACCAGTACCCCGAGGTCCCTTTCACAAGTGCCGCTCTCCAGCCACTTGTCCCCTAACCTGTACTTATGACAGCTATTCCTATGCCCCAAGTTCAAGACCTTGCACTTATCCACATTGAATGCCATCCTGTTGCCTCCTGCCCACTGTCTGTACAGATCCTTTGGATCTGGAGTACCTGCTCCTCAGTTGTGGCCACTGCTCCAGTTTTAGTGTCATTTGTGAATTTGATCAGCAGACTGTTCACCCCTTCTTCCATGTTGTTAATGAAAAGATTAAACAGGATCGGATGAGGACAGAGCCCTGGGGGACCCGGCTTGTCACTGGCCGCCATCCCGATGATTCCCCACTAATGGTTACCTTCTGCTTTCAGTCAGTCAGCCATGCCCTAATCCACCAGACAGTGCTGTGGTGTATCCCAAAACTCCTCAGTTTCTCCAACAGGATATCATGGGGCACTTTGTCAAAGGCCTTGCTGAAATCCAGGTATACCACATCCACTGCATCCCCTCCATCTAGCCATCTCGAAACCTTGTCGTAGAATTCCACAAGGTTTGTCTGGCAGGACCTGTTTTTGTGGAAGCCGTGTTGTGTGGCTGTCAGCATCCCTTCCCTATCTAGCATCACTAGATCTCTATTATGAGCCTTTCCATTGTTTTTCCTACAATGGACGTAAGGCTAACCTGTCTATAATTCCCCATGTCCTTTCTACTATCCTTTCTGAAAATTGGGACCACTGATGCCACCCTCCAGTCCTCTGGAACTTCACCCGTTCTCCACGAGGTCTCAAAAATGGAGGCCAGCGGGCGTGAGAGAACCCCTGCCAACTCTCTAAGTACTCTCGGGTGTAACCCGTCAGGGCCTGGCGCCTTTGTAAAGTCCAATGCCCTGAGGAGCCCCTCGACTTCAAGGGGGGTGACTCTAATCTGTGCCCATAAGTCCCCGGCCTCATCTAATCTCCTATGCAAATCTCCCCCGTCCTGCTTTGGGGAGAACACAGAGGCAAAATAGTCATTTAGCATCTGTGCCTGTTCCCTCATATCAGTCACTGGATCTCCTTCCTCCTTATTTAGTGGTCCCACCACTTGTCTCCCCTTCCTTTTCCTATTTACATGCTGAAAGAAGCCCTTTTCGTTGCTCTTGATATTCTTGGCAAGTCTCAGCTTGTAATCAGCCTTAGCCTTGTGAAGAATCCTTCGGCAACGGGCCTCCTCCCCCTGGTATACCCTTTTGTCTATTTCCCCCAGTACCCATTTCCTACGGAGGTTCCTCTTTCGTCTAATCCCTCTAACCACCTCCATTCGCATCCATGGTGGCACTCTCCTCCGCCTCCCCACCTTACTGACTAGAGGTATCGTCAAGGCTTGTGCCTCCAAAACCTCCCTTTTGAGTGCCATCCAACCCTCCTCAACTTGTTTACCTTCCAGTAACCTATCCCAGGAGACTTTCCCCAGTCTGGCCTTCAGTTGGCCAAAGTTGGCCCTCTTGAAGTCCCAGCTTCTAGTGCTCGACCTGCTGCACGTCCCCAGTCCCCTGATCTCAAAGCAAAGGATGGAGTGATCACTTGCATCCAGAGCTCCCCTAATCTGTACTTCATCTATCAGCTCCTCCCTACTGGTCAAGACCAAGTCTAGGATGTGTCCCTCCCTCGTCGCCTCTCGGACCCTCTGTGTGAAAAACCCTCCCTCTATAGCTTCTAGGAAGCGACGTGACCTGGCTGTCACCGCCGAGTGAGTCTCCCAAGTAATAACCGGGAGACTGTGTCTCTCCCCCGAGATAAAAGGTAAGAGGGCAAGAATGAGAAGTTTCCGTTATATTGCAATATGTAACTACACCTTTGCATTATTAGGATCAAATGTATATGTTTGTAATTGGTTAAAGTGCACTCCGCTTATGGAAGTATAATTTCTTGTTGTAGTCTTTGTTCGAGGAATCCGCTCTTCTCCTTAGCGGATCACTCGCTCGGCCGAACGATAATATAGCTCCCTGCACACCAACAATCGCTTTATTTACCTGCGAGTCAACGAACCGGAGAATTACTTGCAAATCTCTCACCTTCTTGTCTTGAAGGGAGAATGAGACTGCGAGCGATTTCTCCGGCGGTGTCTGCTGCTCTCTGAAACGTCCCACGGGCCTGCAGCCTAGCCGGCAGGCTATGAATTGCAGAGCTCGCCCTGTTGTCAGTAGGGGGCGGCAGGAGGGCCCTTCGGCCTCGCCTGCTCGGTGAACCGCGCAGGAAGCGGAAGAGGAAGGGAGAACCGAGCACGGCTTGGTTGGCCCCTGATTCTTGCTTCATGGCGTTCATGTGTCAGAGGGACAGCTGGCTGCAGCAGGTAAGGGGGGGACAGGTGGCCTGTGCTGATTATTATGGTCTGGGTCAGCTTGCATCGCTGCAGGTGGGAGGGGCTATGCGAAACCCACACTAGGTTTTTCTGCCCAGACTAGCTGCCATTAGAAACTACCTGGTGCTGAAATTGTGTTTTGTGCAGTGCATAGCAAATCACGGGGACTAAATGAAGGGAGTACTGCTATAGACAGATGTATGTCCTTGGGTGTGTATCCCGCTGCTCAGTAGCTGGCATTTGCTGTGTTTTAGAGAACAGTTTCATTCAGTGCAGTGCAAGTTATGCTTACAGCTTTTTGTATAATACAATAAAATCACCTGTACATCCAGTCGCAAGCACAACTTATGTCAACCAAAGAGGAAAAAGAAGCTAGGGCAACAGCCGGACAGGCATTTTGTTGATGATGATTCTTTTGTTTGTCTGCTGTTGTTACCTTTCTGTTGCAGAATAAAAAGGTTAAAAAGGGTGAGATGAGGAAGGGGAAAAACCGTTCTATTAAAAGCAGAGCCATTGCTGTTGGGACTGTAACTGTGGAATAGAATTACTCAGAAAGCCTATGCACATTCTTCCTTATTTTGAGGACCAGTGAGAATATTCTGCCAGGCATTTGGAATTTAATTGGATATAGGTTTTTACTGTTGCATTATTTTATTTGTTTTATTCTAAATGGATATGAAGTAATGCTTGTTTTATTGTGCATAAATTGGTGGTATTTTTATTAAACTGTGCTATATTAATCAGTAATTACCATTCTGAGAGCATTGACTACAACTCTAAAGATGACAGAACTCATGCAAAAACCCAATAATTTGTTCTGAAGACTGTTGTTAAAAACATGATAAATACTGGGTTCCACCCCGTATGCTGGTCTCTGACTTAGATCTTTACTTTCTGTTTGTTCTGAAGACCTCCAGATCTTTATTAGATATTCCCCTTTCTTTTTACCCCAGTTTAGTACACAAGTGGTTTCCTGCTGCCCGGCAGAATTATCCACAGAAACTGGTGGAAAGAAGCATACTCTGTGTGGATTCTATGTCATCTTGGAAGACACAATCCTTTTCCCAGAGGGAGGAGGGCAGGTACTAGTAACTGTTCTTAGAATTAGAACAGAATCAGTTTTTGGGACTGTGGAACATGGTATCTTGCGTAATACATTATTTGGGATTTACTGTTGCATTCTTTTTTTTTTTTTTTAAGTAGAAGTGCTTTCTATACTTAGTGTCTTGCAATAGCAGGAGGTTGAACCTGATGACCTTCTGGTCCCTTCCAGCTCTACTGTTCTATGACTCTATGCTTCCTGATAAATGGTTTCTAGTGCTATCAGTCATAATGCATTGTGCAGCTCTTTAACCTTTTCCTCATTATCAGATAGTTTGTGGTGAGAAAAAAAGACTGAAGATGCATCTGGAAAACACAGGGCAGTTACATATGGAATTAATGTCTGAAACCCTTGCAAATCTCCTGAATGACAGAGTTCAGTTGCACAGTAAGAGTGCAGTCCTATGCATTTTAAGACAGGAAAAAGGCCTACATAGTTGGCTAGGAAATTCTGGGAGTTGTAGGACTTTTGCAGGAATAGGATTGGACTTGAATTGATCCATGGATTTCTTTTAATCCATGTGGGAACAAATGGTACTGCCAAATGGAGCTAAAAGGAAATCATATCAGACTTTGAAGCTCTGGAAAAGTATCTCAATATCCTTGAGGCCCAGATAGTTTTCTCATCCATCCTCCCAGTTCATGGAAGAGGAATAGAAAGGAAAAGAAAAATACTTCAAATGAATGTCTGACTATGGAGCTAGTGCCAACATATGAGAGATTCAGATTCTGGGACCAGACTACACTACTTGGAAGATGGATTGCTAGCAAGGGATGGGTTGCACCTTACAAGAACTGGAAAAATGGGCTAGATGGAACAAGCATCGGGTGGATCCACATTTGGCTACAGAATCAAACTCAAAGTCCCAGTGGCACTTTCTCAGACTGGGGAGAGGTACCATAGGGTTCAGTCCTAGGTCCATGCTCTTCAGCATTTTTATTAATGCTGAGCAAGAAGATGAGCAAGAGCAAGGAATGCTGATAAAATTTGCAGATGACATTAAATTGGAAGACAGAAGCACAATTGAAAGTGATCTTAATGAGCTGGAGTACCGGCTACAAGCAACAGAATAAAATTCAGCAGGGACAAATGCCAAGTTCTAAACTTAAGAAAAGGGAGCCAAATGCTACAAGGTGCAGGGGATACTACAAATGAGAAGGATCTTGCAATTGTTTTAACTCACAAGCTGAATATGAGCCCAAAAAGTAATGTGGCTGCAAAAAAAGTGAACACTATATTGGGCTGCATTAATAGAAGTACAGCTTCCAGATCATGTGAAATACTAGTTCCCCTCTATGCAGTACTTGTTAGGTCCCATCTTGAGTACTGCATCCCATTCTGGGAATTGCACTTCAGGAAGGAGACAAGATAGAAAATGTTCAGAAGTTCAGGGTACTGGAAACAAAGCCCTTTGAGGAGAACTGGGTCTGTTTGCCCTTGAGAAGAGAAGACGGAGTGACGGTATGATACCACTTTTCAAATACTGGAAATTTCGACTGTCACACAGAGGAGGGCCAGAATCTCTTCCTAATCATCCCAAATGTAGGACACAGAATAACAGACTCAGATTACAGGAAGCCAGATTTTGGCTGGAGATCAAAGTGGGAGATCAGGAGAAACTTTCTGACTCTTACGGCAATGGAACCAATTGTGATGGTTGTGAGTTCTCACACTGGAGGCATTCAAGAGGCAGTTGGACGGCCGTTTGTCTGGATGCTTTAACTTGTGGTCCTGCATTGAACAGAGTTGGTCTTGGTGGCTTTAGAGGCCCCTTCCAATTCTATGATTCTGTGTAGTTTTTAGGAATACACAATTTCTAGTTTGTTCTTAAATTCAGATGTTACATTTGCTGCTTTTATTTTAGGTTGCAGTGATAAACGGATACAGTGGGTCCTGTTTCTGCATAAACGTGTAGGATTGCGCTTTCTCTGTGGGAAAAGTTGGTATCATATTTAGGTGCTCTGGGGAATTAATACAGCAATCTGCCCACAATCTGTATGTAATTAATAATAAATCAGCATTGTCATATACTTTGTCTAGTAGGCCCCACCTGTTGAGAATTAATGGGGAATTGATACTGTGTACACAATATTTCTCAGAAGTTGGGGCAATGATTTTAACCTCTCTTCTCCAGCCTGATGACCAGGGACTCATTAATGACATCCCAGTGCTTAGAGTCATTCGACAAGGCCCAGATGCTCTGCATTTCATCCAGACACCCCTTGAACCTGGGAGCACAGTACAAGTAGTGCTGAACTGGGATCGGCGGTATGACCACATGCAGCAGCATTCAGGTGATATGCTGGTGACCACTATTTCTTTGATTGGAGCATTAAAGCAAGTGCACTTTAAATAAGAAGGTCAGGGGGAACCAAGTCATTTTGTAATTGTTTCTCTCAGGACAGCATCTTATCACAGCACTTGCAGATCTGATGTTTGGATTCAAGACAACATCATGGTGAGTTGGGCACAACTCTGCATAGTCCCTCCATCTTTGCTTGTTTGTAGTCTGAACATCTGAATGGGACAGACTGCGAGGGGGTTTAAATCCTTAGCAGAAAGTAGGGGTCCTCAGAGAGGGCAGGCTAGCAAGAAGCTGTACAGATCACCACTGTCTTTATTAACAATACCAAATAACCATATTATTAATCAACATCTTAAGGCAGTATCTTTCAAAGTCTCCTAAGAGCACTGGGAAGAAGGAACTTGTTCCTGTCACATAAAATACTATGGCAGAATTTATTTATTTATTTGGGTATTTCTAACCCATCCAGTAACTACACATCTCTGGACGACTTACAGCAATCAGTCAGTAAATAGCACGTTATACAAATATCATACAAATAACTCAAACAATAACAATACTAATAACACTAATAACCCATGACTGGAATAAAAACATAATTAAAATTTAAACTTTAAAATACTGGGTCTTGACCCATCATCGGAAAGCATATAACATTGGCACCAGGTGGACCTCTCTGGGGAGTGCATTCCATAGCTGGGGTGCCACCGCGAAGGAAGCCCTCCTCCAGGTATTCTGTCTCCTAATCTCCTTCAAGGAGGGTTCCAGGAGCAGGGCCTCTGCTGCAGATCTTAAGGGGTGGGAGGGCATATAGGGAAAAAGACATTCCTTCAGGTATCCTGGTCCCAAGCCATTTAGGGAAGGGGGAACAGACATCCAACCCCTTCCACCCTCTACAGGGAGCTGGGTCGCCAACGAAGCACTATTGAGCTGGACACCACTGCCATGACAGCAGAACAGGTGGCGGCCCTTGAGCAGAGTGTGAATGAGAAAATCCGAGCGCACATCCCTGTGGTGGTGAAAGAGCTGGAGGTGGATGACCCTGACATCAAGCTGGTAAGTAGAGTCTGGGCTGAAGCAGAGAAAGGAGGAGATGCAATGTACTCTTTTCTAACCAGGCTTTGTACTGCAGGTGAGGAGCCGTGGCCTGCCAGATGATCACACTGGTCCGGTCCGGATAATAAGCATTGAGGGCATTGATGCCAATATGTGCTGTGGCACACATGTCTCCAACCTCAGTGACCTACAGGTGAGGCGCCCAAAGCTGGCAGGTGGGTGGACCTGCAGTCTCTGCTCTGAAGCTTTTGCAGATCGAATCTCTTTAGGTCTGAGCACAGGCATACTGTGCAATCTACCGCTGTGCTTTGTGCAAGGGCAAGTTCTGTCTGTTTGTGGCACATGCTTCTTCCTTGTGGACAGAAGGGACAAGAGAGTTCCAAATGGAACACATTACCTTGCAGGATCTAAACATTTCCCACTCAGAATAATGTATGTTTGTTCTGAAGGTAATTAAACTCTTAGGCACTGAAAAGGGGAAAAAGAACAAGATCAACCTAGTTTTCCTTGCTGGGAACCGAGTGCTGAAAGCTCTGGAGCGAAGCTATGCCACTGAGAAGGCCATGACGTCACTGCTTAAGCAAGTACTCCTATTTTTCTATCCTAGAGAATTAAAGGGTCTACACAAAGTTCAGAGGGCTGTTTAAAACCCACTGAGTTCCTCCAAGGCAAGGTGAGAGGAGCGTGGAGGCGAAGGTCACCTCCGCGTCTCTCCCACTCTGTAAAGCACTTAGCCCGTTTCAGCCCTCTGGAGCAGCAGGGGGGAGGCCAGGGCACAGGAAGGGCGTGATGTATCTTGTGGTGCCAGTCTCCTCTCCTGCCTGCTGCCAGGCAGGAGAGGAGGTCTCTTAAAGATTCCCAGCCATGAGGTTGGAGCAATTTTCTGAAGAAGAGCTGTGGATGCTAGGTGCTGTCAAGCAGCCATAGGTTTGCTATGTGGCTGCTGGTGTTTCTGAAAGCTAGAAATATTCAGCCATACAAGTTAATTTTTATTTAGGTAGGTTGGACAGATTACCTCTGTATATGGCCTGCCTCAGGCTGAAGTCAGGACAGTTAATAAAAGCTTTTCAAACAGTTACATATTAAATACAAAGGCTACCGTTCCCAGATCATACAACTATTGCCATTGTTGCTTGCTTTTGTGTTTCTGCATAACACAAGTTATTTTCACTTTCCATACCTCCACCTTGCTACTATTTAAGCTTGTACTCCCTCAGGTATTGCAACAGTTCTCTCCGGTGGCTTATGGTTTCCTCTTTCATTTTAGGAATGGCCCAGAAGAGCATGTGGAAGCTGTAAAAAGGCTACAGAACTCTCTGAAGCAACTTCAGAAGGTACAGCTAGTACCAGATATGCTGTCATGAAGAGCCCAGAGTTTCCTTTCCCAGTGGCAGCGGGGAGATCTCCAGCCAGCTTTAACTGAAGGTTTTGCACGAGCAGCTGCAGTCAAACCCCAATGAGCAGCCTGTAAGAATGCAGTGGGCAGTAAAAGAAGTGGGAAACCACAGTTGTGGAAGACAGTTCGATAGAAGTAGTTGAGTAGGTCTGACTTGCTGGCCATGGCTGCAAACTGTTTTCAGGATGGTTGCCAGCCAATCAGAGCCAGGAAGGGCCTGAAAAGTAATGGTGGAATTATGATTCCAGTGCTTGTTACCCTCTTCTGACTGGCTAGCAGGTTAAAGAACTCTGCTTCTCAAACTAAGTATCCCATGGGAATTAGAATCTGGACATGCTCAGTAGGGCCTGAGCACCTTTGGATTCTAATGCTGTTGCATCCTGACTGTGACCCTCAGTGACAGATTTCAGTCTTAACCTTTCTGAGGATTCCCTGGTGGCTCAATCTCAATTAAACAGGGGAACAGAATAGTGGTATCTTTTCTCTCATTATCTACTTCTCTTTCAGAGCAACTTGAACTTACTGAGAGATCTGGCTGTCCTAACTGCTCAGAAGCTCAAAAGTAACCTGGCTCAGGAACGAGTATTTGTGTTACACAGGTGAGAGGGAAAACAGCTCAGTGGTATGTTTGTATCAGGCAAATATGGAAGAATCAAAGTTTCAAATGCCCGAACAAAGGTAAACGTGTTAATGCCATGAACTTCTCCCCAACAAAGTAATTCTGATTTTTAACAACTGGAAAATATTTTAAACTGAAGTGTGAATTACGTAGGGATGATGAAAGGATGGTGGGGTAGAGAGGTAGCTGTGTAGCCCTGTTAGTTCTCCTGAACCTTTTCTCAGCTTTTGGTGCCATCGGCCTTTGCATTCCTCTAGATTGTTTGAGCTCAGAAGGCTTATGGTGGCTCTGGTCCTCCTTGAATGAAGGGGGCAGGGTTTTTGCTCCACCCATGGCTATTGGCCTATGGGATACCACAAGATTCCATCCTGTTTCCTTTGCTTTTCAAAGCCTACATGAAACTGCTGGAGGAAGTCATTCAGGGCTTGAGGTTAGGGTCTAGCATCTAAACTCTACACTGAAGTGCCTTCAATATGCAGATAGCACTCACCACTGTATCTCCTTTCCATTTGTTGATCCTAGGGAGGTTGTTGAATGACTGCAGCAGTTTTGGAATGGATGAGGGCAAACAAGCTAAGTCTTAATTGGGACATGTATACAACCTGGGAATATTTCTAGACTTGGTACTAACTAGGGAAGCTCAGGAAGCGATGGTTCCCAGGAATCCTTTCTACTTGATACACCAGCTGCAAGGAAGGATCTTCTCTCTCTTACCCATGCTTTGGTGACATCCAGGCTGAACTATTATGATATGTTCTCTTTGGGGCCACCATGAAAGCAGGTTTTTGCCTGTTCAGAAACTTCAGGTGCTCAGACTGCAGCTATCTAAATATTGGTAGGTGCTAGGTGGTTTGCTCATATGGCACCAAATACTTTACCATCTGCATTGGATATCTGTGTGTTTCTGAGCCCAATTTAAATAGCTGGCTTTGAATTGGGACCCCGAATTCTATGAAGGATCATCTTCTTATGTATCTGCTTGCCCCCATTTGATGTCATCCCACAGGCCTGTTGCTAAGTTCTGTTAGGCTTGTGAGTACAAAGGACAGGTCTTTTTAGTGGTTTCCAATGCTTCTGGAATCAGCTACCATCAGTGATTAGTCAGAGTCCAGTTAGGAAGGCTCTGAAAATCCAGTTCTTTTCATTGACTTTTTCATAATATGTGGGTTTTATTGATATACTAAAATAAGACATTATTGAATGTTATTTTATTATTACTTTTAGCAAATTTTTGTATTTTATCTTGTATGTCTTCTTGAGAGGATTTGGTCCTTAAAAGCAACGTAAAAATCATTTTACATAAAATAAGCATGCAGTTTTATTGAGGAACTTTGTGAACTCCTACATGTACAGAATCGTCGAATGGTAGAGCTGGAAGAGCACAAAAAGGCCAGCAGTCCAGCTCCCTGTTCAGTGCAGAACTCCAAGTTAAAGCATCTCTGATAGATGGTTCTGCAGCTGCATCTTGAATGCCTCCAGTGTGGGACAGTCCACAACCTCTCTAGGTAGCTTGTTCCATTGCTGTATTACTTTGCTGTCAGGATGTTACTTTCCTGATGTTTAGGTCAAATCTGGCTTTCTGTGTCCTGCACTATGGGATGATCCTGGCCTTCCTCTGTGTGACAACCTTTCAAGTACCTGAAGAGTGCTAACATATCTCTCCTCAATCTTTTCATCTCAAGCTTAAACAATAGGGCTTTCCTCCCAACCCCTGATCATCCTTGTTCTTTGCCTCTGAACCTTTCCCAGTTCGATTGCATCTTTCTTACACGGTGGTATCCAGAACTGGAAACAAAATGGCAAACTGAGGCCATCATACTTTAGGCACATCATGAGAAGTCAAAACTCACTGAAGAAGACAATAGTGCTAGGAAAAATTGAAGGCAGCAGAAGTGCCAGACCAAACATGAGATCGATGAATTCCATAAAGAGCTGAGCAGGGCTGTCAGGGAGAGCATTCAGAAGAAATGACTTGATGGCACATGACAACACAAAAATCCTTCCATCCTCAAGCCAGGCCAGGCATTATTGTTTTTCTATCATATGGGAATAGATTTCATACAGGTGGAAACTAGGCTTATCTCTTCCAGATTTTGGGATGGGTAAAAAGTTGTCATGGGATCTTGGAACATCTTCCTCTTTTTGCAGGAAAGACGGTGATTCTGAATTCATGAACATCATTGCAAATGAGATTGGCACTGAGGTAAACCTTCCTGTCTCTGAGCTTTTGGATAGATTGTTGTTTAAGTGCTAAAGATTTCCTGCTCAAAGTTTAAAGGATATTCCCTTTTCTGGTATATCAGTTTTCTCAAATTAATTATATATTCTTATTAATGTGATACTATCAAATGTCAATTAAAAATAGTTACAGCAAAAGATGCTTCAAACTGAATTTTAAGAGAATTACTGTATAATCTAATGCATGTGTATTCAGAGATAAGGTTTACTCCCATGAAAGTGTATATAGGATTCCAGTTTAAGTAAATTTCTCGCTATTTTGGTGAAAATTATTAATGGTTACTGAGATGACAGTTGTTTTACTTTCTTACTTGAGGATTATCATTTTTGTCAAGGATCAAGAGCACATGTGATTGCTTCGGTCATTCTTTATACACCAAATCCACAATCAGAGTTTATAATGTGAAACTGCCTTTAAAAAGCCAAACTTGGTACAGTTTTCTGAGGTTGTCATACTTCAGGCACATCATGAGAAGTCAAAACTTCCTGGAGAAGACAATAATACTATGAAAACTTGAAGGCAGAAGGGGAAGACCAAACATGAGATGGATAAATTCCGTACAATACTGAGCATGGCTGTCAAAGTCTGGAGGGCATTCATTTACAAGGTCACTATTAGTCAGAAACTTCATAGCTTCAATCCCTACTATTAACCAATGAGTTAACATATCTTTAGTTCAGTGTCAAATCATTTCATTTATGTTGTGTTCTGAGACGTCACTCAAGATATTTCAATTGTCCCTGGCCCTTTTATAGACGTGGGTGGCATTTGACTTCCCAGTACAGTCACCCAATGTGTTGTTAAGACAGATAGGACAACTGCAAAATGAAACAGCTCCTCTAGTCGCCAGAGTGATTGGAGCTCATTTCCAAGTAGTAGTAGTCACCCCGTCTTAGACCATCCTGACACATTGAGTACAGGCAGAACTACAAAGCACAACTATGCCAAAGATCTTGAAATGATTACCCAATTGAACCAATGGCAACCAGTGAAATGTAGACACTATGAAGATTTTGGTGATGAATCAAAAGAATATTTAGCTCACCAAATTCTGTTGCATTTTGGGTCTTTTCAAACAATCTTGGTCCTGAGACTTATATACTTGAGAAATATTTTAGGATTAATTGAGGAGTAGTGTAATAATGGCAGCAGATCTGAAACTCTTATTATTTCAACAGGAAACCCTCCTTTTCCTTTCTGTGGGAGATGAAAAAGCATCTGGACTCTTTTTGCTTACAGGCCCTCCAGAAGCAGTGGAGGAGCTAGGCCCCAGGTGAGTTAACTCTTTACTCATGCCAGCTGGAGAAATTAGGGTCATGGGTTAATGTGTACATTGTGGGAGGGAACAGGTTTGTTTGGTTCACTGTGGTTCTGTGAAGGGGGTGGGGGGGATACATCCATCTGGAATGTGTAGGACTAAGAGCAAAGCGGCCAGATCATAAGCCTTGATATGTTCTGTGGGAGGCCACTCAAAGACAAAGTAGCTGTGGAATAAAGTCTAGCTGAAGATACCAACTCACATCCTGTTGTTCTTTCCACAAGGGTTGCTGAACTGCTGGAAGGAAAAGGTGCAGGGAAGAATGGCCGTTACCAGGGCAAAGCCAAACGGATGAGCCAACGGGCAGAGGTGGAGGCCCTTTTATGGAAGTTTACCAACGAACAGAGAAGGGAGCAGTAATTGAGATGAAAGACTGGACAAAGGGGTGATAAAGATAATGGGAGAAAGGGTTCAGCCACAGTTGCTCTGTGAGGACTGTAGTGTAATATAATAGAATCTCTTGCTTTCCACGTGGCGGTGCCAGCAGGCAGAGAAGACAGTCAGCGGTCTGATTTGGCACACGTAGCATGAGAAGCCAGAGTTCTTGTAAGGATAAATGTGTAAGAGTGAGGTACGCAGTACTGAGAAAGTACACTTGGAAGTCGTGCTGCTTTCTCAAGAAGCAACTTCCTCCTTAATTCAAGCAGTGCTGAGAAGAAGCCACAGAAAGCACTCAGTGGCAATCCCTGTGGCTTTGTGTTGTTCCAAAGTAAACGTCGCAGTGTCTGTGAGTATCCCTTAACTGCCTCAGCTGCGGCTTTACAAACTGTCCAGGGTGTTCCATTTAGGGTGGGACTTAAAGGGCATTCAGTCTAAGCACCTGTGTTGGTACCTTAGCATCGGAAAAGCTGCCTGACCAATTCTTCCACCTTGAATGAAGTCCAGTCAACATGATATGCCAAGAATGCTGCATAGCATGCTAAGCATGCTTATTGGGAAGTTGAATCTCATTGAGGGCTGCCGCACACACTGCAAGTAGCATAGGAACGAGAAACAGCATATAGGAGGGAAATGTGTGCATTGTACAAATATCACTGCTACTGCTGGCCAGCGTTCCCCAGTTCATGTACAAGTTATTGAATACATGAGTTATCTCTTTCACAATGTGTAGTTCTGCTTCACTTCCGGGAACGGGTGTGTAGGAATGCAGCCCAAGTAAAACATAACTGCTAGTCTCATATACAAGACAACACACACACATCCTGTACGCCTGATTGCACCAAATAGGTTGATGTTTGCACATTTGTGCCTGGATTGTGGCAAGCACTTGATAACAATGAATAGTATATTAGGAAAAATTATACAGAAAGTCTTCAACACAAAATCTGGACAGATGTTAAATAGGGTGAAATGCAAATACACAAGAACAAAGTCCAGGGACAAATGGCAAAGGTAAAGGCTGGTGTCTGTGAGAGGGACTCAGACAAGGAGATAAATCCAAACAGATGCACAGAAACTTAGAAGACATATGGCACTGGAGAATGGCGACAAAAAGACAGCAAAAGAATAAGTTCCCACATGCTGCTGTTGCATACGTAGGATGCATTTGCAGTTTGCTTTAGCACTAACAAAATGTACATTGGTCATCCGTTATTCCAAAAACTACTCTGATTTTTGAGAAATCTAAGTGCTAGTCACCTTCCCCCTACCTGACTGAGAGACTCATGCCTTCCCTTCTGGGGTTTTAGAAAGTTCCTGATCCTAACCTGAAACAGATTGTATGAATGTGAGGGTGGCCTCATTTGATCTTCCACAACAGTCAGCATTCCTTTAGACATAAGTACTGAGGGCTGAAGAACCATGTCCAAGGTAGCTGCATTCCAAAATTTCTGCTCCCTATAAGTCTTTCTTCTCTGATGACTGAAGGAGCCAGGAGATGCAATAGGGGATCAATGCCACACCACAAATTTGAGCGCAGGTGCTCTTGCAGAAGGAGAGGATATAGAAGAGGATTTCCTTGTCAGTGGGCAATTCAAAGGTATCAAACAAGTGCAGGATGAACAGTGAAGAAGCAATACAACTGAGATGGAAGGTGTGCCATTGGCTTTGCTTCCCTTTGCAGCTTTCCGCATACATTGGAGAGTTGAGGCCTACCCCCAGCCCAAACAGGACACCCAGGTTGCGAAGCAGGCTGGCAAAGGGTGTAGTGTCAATGTGGACCCACTCTGGCCGTTCACACCACTTGTGGGCCTTTTCCAATGTCCATAGGAGGTCCACACCCAGCACCTTGAGCAGCAGGTAAAAGCCCAGGGCAAAGCCGAAGAGGAAGATGGTGGTGCCCACATATCGCCACAGGCTAGCATTGTAGATGGAGTGGATGTGCTCAAACACCTCTGCCACCAAAATACCTGGGGAATGGGTAAATCATTGATTTAGTTGAAGTTGCATGATATCCACATGCCATGCCTCTTTTTCAGTGTAGTTGTCATTCTTGGGCCTGGGTGAGTGGCTTGGCAAGCAGACTTCACTGAAGGATCCAGCAAATACTTATTACCTCAAAACATCAGTTATTATTAGGCCCACCCTAGCCTGTGCTCCTCAAACCTGGGTACAAAGTGCCAAGAAGTGTTCAGCTCTGCCTTTTTAAAGCATGAAAGCAATAATGGTCGGAACACTCTCACACACGGTCATTTTTTTGACAGTTATACTTTATCTCTTCTGCCTCTGCACACACAAATGCTCTTCTGCCTCCCTGACCTGGCAGCTTGTTTCCAAGTCACTGGGCAGGCCAAGGAGACAATGCATTTTATCTTGGGACCCATAAAGGTTACTGCAAGTTATTCCTTTAGCCAGAACATCCCATTGCTTCAGAGAAATAATAAATAATCCTCTTCATACAGTCAGTCAATTGGAAGGCTTTAACACAAGCTTCTGCTGTGAACCAGGGCTGCCTAACTGCTTGCTCCCTTCATCAAGTAACTTACACAAGTTTGGTACTGTGAGCAACTGCTCAAAAGTACCAGACTGCCAAGCAGTTGCACTGTTGGAGGCAATTCCTTAAGCAACACACAGTAATTGTTTCAGATGAATACAACAAGCTAGTCACACTGCAGAAGGGACTACAAATAGCAGTCAAAACTATGTTGGAGCAAAATCTTTCTTCCTAATTCCACATACAGTGACTGGCCAGGTCTACAACATATACAACAGCTGCGACTTTAGATCCCGTCAAAGCAGGAGTTACAGATATGTATGTAACATACTAGTACATACATATATGGCCCCTTTTAGACACCTATTTCTGTTGAACATAGAAGCCTATTTTATGTCCAGAAATTCCACTGTGTACTTACAATTCAAATATAGCGGAGTAACTCACCTGTGATAACGCCGGAGATCACCTGGTGTGGGAAATGTGCAGCAAGAAAGACTCGGGATAAACACACACAGGCCTGCACAGCCCAGAACCCTGTCCAGAGGAGGCCACGTAGACACCTGGGAGAGAGGATGTGTTCAGATCATAGCAAAGGCACTGCTAAATGCATAATCTGACCCACATGCCTTTTTGGTTGTTGGCTCCAGTCGCTGGCTGTGAACAAGAGGGCATATGAGCTGTCCTTTGCAGACATGAAAATCGTGGATTGCTCAGTTCAGCCTTACACAGAACTGAGCTTTGTTTGATATCCCTAGTGGAAATTTTTTTATATCTCATACTGTCAGTCCTATCCCATGCCCTTAGTTTTCTAACTATTAAAATACAGCCTCCAAGAGCCGTCCCAAGTATATTTTTAGCTGTCTAGATTTACACCTGCTGGGGGGGGCACTCTGTGGCCCCTGCATCTGTCAGACCCTTCCCTTCCCCAGCATCCTGGCATGCCCCCTTCTCTACCTCTGAGGCTGGTTGTGATGGGGTGACTTAAAGGGTGAAAAGGTTCCCTGTGCAAAAGACCTCTGTGCTTGGACTCCAAAGAATCCTGTGTTGAGAAACCACAGGATTCTGCCCCAAGTCATGCTGCATAAAGGCAGCAATGATCTTAAATAGCATTTGTTGATAACTGTAACCAGTTCATGTGACAGCCATAATAGAAGAATAATGGAAAATGGGAGAGCAAATTGGCTCCAGAAAATGGCTTCTGAGAACAGCTTCACTCTTCTAGTCAGTGGGCACATATGCTCATGTCTTCTAAAGACAAGTTATAATGGTGAATTGTAAAATTAAGTTTGAGAGACAAAGAATCTAGGAGCCCAGGTGGCACGCCTCAGCCACCCTCATCCATTCCTAAAGGTAATGTCCCAGCAGTCACATGCAGAGGAGGAATGTGGGCCTCACCTGGCAGTCCAGATGTTTTGCTGCTTTGGCAGGAGTTGTGATAATAATGCTGTCACCATGACATAGTAGACCCCAGAAGAGCCCATGGCATGGCCAGAAGGGCTGCCTGGAGGGAACAGAGATGAGTCAAAGGGAGGGCAGGCAGGGAGAAGGGCACTTCCAACAACCTCAGGAAAGCACCCAAGAGACGTGGGAAAAGAGGGAGGAGGCAACTGCACCTGGTCCAGTCTCACAGGTGATGGAAAACTGCTGGATCACAGGGCGTGTCGTGATGCCATAGAAACCTGTCTCATGTACCCACCAGTAGGGTCGCTCTCCAAAAAGGATCCTGTAAGAAGAATGGAGAGCAGTGAAAGTGACCGGAAGAGAGGGCAGGAGGCAGGGGAAAGTGTCAAACTGATGCACATCTATCTTTAAAGTAGTACTTTAATATTTTCTCTCATACTTTCTTTGCTGTTTGGCACAGCTAATGGGATCAGAAACAGGAACTGACTGAGCTATTCTGAAGTCAGAACTGCCCCAACCCAGCTGTGTCTCTTCTTTCTCCATAGCGTTCTTACAACCTTATAGCCTCTACATTCACATGCAATTAATCTTTCATTTTTATTTTCCTGCACCTTCGAAGAACTTGACTATTTATTTCTCGTACTCTTTTGTCGTTTATTCTTTGTCAGATTGTTTGAGCCGAAAAATGTCGTAGGAAGCAACTCTGTGCTGAGGCCTGCTGAGCCTACTGCAGTCGCTAAGAGGACACCCGCGCGCGGGAGGCTCCCCGCACGCCTTGCTCTGCTGCGGAAAGGTCCGCGGCCGCTTTCCCGCCCTAAGCCGGAGCGGCGGGGGCGGATTCTCCGCTTTCTTGGAGGTTTCCGCACCGCCACCGCGTCTCGAGAGAAGAGAAAACGCCCAGCAAAAAAAGGCGAACGCAAACAGCGGCGGGACGGCGCCGGGAAGGGGCGCTCCGCACTGCTCCTTCCGCTCTGTGCGTGCTGCGGAGCCTTCGGAAAGCAGGAGAGTGTTCCTCCCTGTACAGTATAATCAGTAAAAAATCTCAGTCCCTTGTATTTGTTTTCTTTTAATTCTGCAAGAAAAATGAATAATGAAAATTAAAGCACCTCTATTCCGCTACGTTTTCAAAATTACTTGCAATTGCATTATTTATTTTTCAAGGCAGAATTCTGGAACGGGAGCATTCATGGAATCATTCGCTCTGAAGATGATCCCCCCCCCCCAAAAAAAAGGTACAACGTACTCCCATGTATGCCTATTCACAAGTAAGTCCCATTATATCGCATGACATTCCCTAATAGCACAGTCCCATGCATGTCTCTTCAGTAATAAGCCCCATGGAGTTCAAAGGGATTTTCTCCACCCAAGTAATTCAGTATATTATTTTCTCTTTCACATTGTGCTCAGTCTACAGGGAAAACCTTGATGTCCAGATTATGGTGTGCTATAGGTAACAAGCACACTTTGGAGAGGTACCACAGAGCAGATGGTTTTCTCCCAAGCGCCCAAAGCAGCTGAAACTGGAATGTGGAATTGCTAAAGAAACTTGATGGTGCTGTTTCTTCAGCCTGTTTGAACGCCACCCTACCTGTTGCCAGCCCAGAAGCATCACCTCCTGGGATAACTGTTGCAAGGTGATTCATGCGACCAAATGCCCAACTATGGTTTGGTTTGGTTTGGTTTGATAGAAAGATGTGTAGACCTGGAAAAAATTCAGGCTTGCATATCCCTTCTTGTCTCGTGTGCTGTGCTTAACTGGTTTGTTGCATGTGGCCTGCCAAAAAGGAGTGCACAAGCTCAGGATCTCTGCCAGGATTGCTCCTTTACAATAAGGCCATGGCTTGGCAATCTTATGCCTGGTCCAAGCCTATGTTAGTGCTTTCCATGTCCAACAGCATGGAAAAGGTGGAAACAAACACCTCCATGTGCATGACTGAGAGGAAAATTTGTGCTGACCCCAGAAACGGTGCTCAGGAATACTTGGAATCCATGCTCACCACTTGAACACAAGGTTGAACCAGTCACCGATCACAGCCACCCAGATGAGCCGGATCCCCACAGCCTTCTTCAGGTGGAACCAGACTGGGAAAAAGACAGAGAAAGTTGTCCTGAGGTCAGCAGCAGTGGAGATGAAGACAAACCAGTCCTGGAAGTCCATGAAGTTTTCCTGGAGGTAGCTGGTGGCCTGGACCCCTGCACTGTGCAGTAGGTCCATGGTGCGACCGCGACAGGAATTGTCCTCTCCCACTGTGGCTCTTGCTATTTTTCCTGTCAGAGCCTTTATTACATCCCAGACCCCTGATCTTTGACCCTTAACTCCCTCTCCTGTCCAAAATAATATTGACAGAAGCTGCAGAATGAAGCAAAGTATGTTTGTTTGCACCAATCAATACCTCCATTTTCAGAAGCTCATGTATACTACTTACTCAAAGCTATTTTATGTCATTCCCCCTTCCTATAGAATCCCGGGCAGGGAGGGGGAGATGTGATTAATTTGTTTAAGTACAATTCCCAGGAGACTTTGGAAGAGACTATGCCAGCCAAATGCAAGAATACCAAAGCAAGTGGGGAAACGGGCACAGCGGGGGGGGGGGGTACAAATTTGAGTCACTGTCATGCACTTTCTTTACAGTATTTGCGTCAAGGCCACCTGCTTCCTCCATGAGAAGCCATTAAACTATAAAATCCAAATAGGTTTGCATTGTGCGCTGAACCAAAGTTCTCTGTGCTTTCTCTGGGTCTATACTGGACTTGCAACATATGTGATTAGGTGGACATTTTGGTAGAAAGGTGCCTGGAATTTTCCTCAAAAGACACTCAAAAGCCTCTTTGTAGCTCTTTGCCTGCTATCCCCTTCCTCAATATTCTCTTTTTCATTTTTCTTTGAATTATTTGCAAGGACAACAGCTGTCACAACAGAAGCAGAAAAGGGGGAAAGAAAAAAGGGAGAATGAGAAAACATTCATTTCAAATATGTGGATATGTGCTATCAAGTTGTCTTCAACTTATGGCAACCCTGTGAAACTCAATGTGTTTTGGCTCATTTAGTCCTGACTGTACCAGGACCAAATAATGTAGCTGCAAAAAACCTGACACTGTAAGAACAGCTTTAGACTTAAGGTGGAATTCTGATCTGGTCCGGAAACCATGCTGCAAGTCTTGTCTGCCATGTACACTTTAGATGTGCTAATCTATGCCTGTCCTGGAAGCTCTTCCTTTTCTGTTTCTTAACTCGGCCCTAACAAACTGCCTACATGATCCCCCACCCCAAATTGTGTATGCAGTTAATGCCAAACAAAACTGTAACAACCGGAGTTCTTTGAAGGACTCCACTATTACTGCCTGTGGCCTTGGACTGTGGCCAGATTCCCAATTTCACCACCAGGGTTCAGCAGGAGAACTAGCAGTCTCACCGACTAGCAAGAAACCCAGAGAGAGTCCAGTCACAACATTCACAGTTTATTCAGACATACAGGAAATACGTGCAGCATGTAGGCAGCCCCCGAAGGGACTACAGAGTTGGAGTCTGTACAGGATGCATTTATAACCTATTAGCTGTATATACAGTTTGGAGGGGAGGGGGAATCACGTAGACAGCTTGGTAGAGGGACATGAGGGTAAAACAAAGGGCTGAATGGATTAAGACAAGAACACGAAAGGAAGAACTTCCAGGACAGGCAAACATGAGTACATCTAAGACTGCACCTGAGCAACCAGACTTGTAACATGGTTTCCTGATCAGATCAGGATCCTATCTCAAGTCTAAAGCTGTTCTTACCTTGTCAGCTTTCGGCAACCGTATTATTTTGTTCTGACACTAAATATACAGTTTAGGTCAAAAGCTGACCCTCAATCATGCCACCAGTTTTCACTCTAATGTGGGAAGGATCTTGTTCTCATTTGCTAAGTGACCATGTCAGACATCTGTAATGTGGGATTTCAGAAGCACTGAAACAATCGTGATGGTTCTTGTATGATGCACTACCACCAGCCGAAAAGTGAGTGCTAAACAGGAGGCTAAGGTTGTGAGTTGTGACTCCACCGTAGCTGTGTGGGCAGAGCTGCAGCAGGTGGAAACAGGGTCTTTTGCTTCTAGGGCCCAGTGCATGTATTTTGATCTATGCTCCTTCTTCTGCCAGTTTGCTGTTATAATGTATGTGGTGCAAGGACAGGATTCTGAGTAAATTCAATTTTCTCCAGCAGGCCGCCAGTACCACCCATTTTTGCTACAATGCCAGTCTGGAATCCAGGCATTGTAGGATGAGACTGATCAGATACATTCCAATCCAGTTTTTGGCTTAGCTTTGAGATGGAAAAAAAACCTTGGTGACACTGGGGGATAACTTACACCAGGAAATAGATGTGGGGAATGTAACTCTCTCAGTTGTGCCAGACCTCCCGGTCACTTTTGATTCTATCAACCCTATGATCCATTTGGATCATTTATCAGAGTTGGTCTTAGAAGGCAGGTACTTCTTCCTGGAGGAACAGTTGCAGAAGGCAGCACTAGGGGATTTCTGTTCTGCTTCATGGCTTATGATGTGCCATGAAGTTCCATCTTGTGTTCTATGCTTTCAAAGTCTACACATAACTGCTACAGCAAGTCATCCTGAGATTTGGCCTGAAGAGTCATCCATGTGCAGATAATAGTGTTACCTTTCATTTCCATCCAATTCCGTGGAACTGTTTACTGGGTACCAGGAGGTAGTTTTGGAATAAATGAGTGTGCCTAAGCTGAGACTTGGTATGAGAGCTGAGGCTGAGATAGTAGAAATACACTGGATACGGAAATCAATTACTGTGAATTGAGGTCTTAGAGCAGATTGCAATAGGTGTCAAATGGAAGTCTGAACCTTCAATCGTGTGAGGTAGGACATGCTGCCAGACACTTTAAAGGTAGACTTCCGCCACCCACATGATCAATCAGTTCTCCTGGACTCGGCACTTACTGAAGAAGTTCAGATCAGGAGTGCTTTTTTTCCAGCTTTTCCTACATGTGTCAGAATCCTGGAATCTCAATTTGAGAAGAGGAAATAAAACTCGGGGTGGTAGGAAAGATAAATCGTTATGAACCTCTGCGCCTTTATTGTCTATCCCAGGTTCCCGTGGTTGACTCACGATAATGCATTACTGGTCTAACAGAGATAAACTCTCTGCAAAGTTTCAATACCATTACAGGGCATGTATAGGTACACAGGTACAGGGCAATCGATGACAGAATGCAGAGATTACAATAAGATTCTGAGGTCATCACATACAGAACAGATAAAGAAATGTCAGTCAATCACACTGTAACAATGAGATTAAAATATTTCTAATTGCCTGTATTGACACTTTAGTTGAGTAACTTGAACCCATCTCCAGGTCTGCTCAGACATGCAAATTCAAGCTACTAGAAACTATTCATGATAAACTCAGACCCTTCTGCATGATCAGGGTGCATGAAGCCCTCTAGGCTATCAAAGATTATTGTAAACTGAATTCCAACAATGACTATTTACAATGTATATTTGGGCTAAAATGGCCTGTGTACTGTAGCCTACAGCTAAAGGTGAGAAAAAGGAGCGGGGAATGCCATTTTAAACAGTGACAGCTTGGTTTTGAGAAGGAAGACAGGATCTGATCCCACAATGCAAAGGCACACAGGAGTAATGCTTTTCAGACAGGATTTATCCAAATTTTCCCAACACATGCCATCATATCACCTTCCCCTTATGAACTGGGAGCTGTCCTGACTTGAATCCATGAGAATGACAGAGAGATGGCCATTCCTGTTGCTTCCAGAACATTCACAGAGGCTGAGAGCAAATATTCAGCTGTTGAAAAAGGAGCATTTGCTTCTGTCTGGGTTACAAAAAACTGGAGAACATACTTGTGGGCCATGTACTCAGACTGCATATGGATCACAGCCCCTTGGCAACTCTGCTAACTACAGAAAAACTGGGTCGAAGAGGAAATCATATTGCTTGATGATCAGTCAAATTACACTTTTCTACTTATGCAATGCAAAGTTTGACGACTGGTTGCTTGTTCCACCAGCCATTGACTTGCTCAGAGGGCCCTCTAGCGGACCATGTGGAAGTTGTTTCACTTCTCTCAACTATTCACACTGCAGTTGTGCAACAGCAATTTCAGGGCACGTGCTTTGCATGCCCCGTTCAACAGAGAGTGTAGTTCTGACAAAGGGCTCACCCCAGAGTTATTACCTTATCTCAGAGTACAGGCTCACAAGGTGGCCATGTGGTACGAGGGACACACTGGCTGTTCATGCCAGAGGAACCGAAGCCCAAATTCATAGGTCTTGCCCATGATACACATCTGGGTGTTGTCAGAACTAGGCAGTGATCACATGCATCTTGGTACCTGTTTAGGGTATACAAGGGTAGCGGAAGGCCAGTCCTCTGCCACTGCTGAATCACATCACCCTGCCAACACCACAGCAGCTCATGGTGTGGGGGGGGGGGTGGGGGGGTGTCCGTTGGTAGCCCAGAGTCCAACTGGAAAAAGCAGCGCTGATATAGCAACTGAGGCAACAAGGAGTTCCGCCATAAAAGGCATCAGGGATATGAGCCAAAGCCACCAGGAGGACTGAGGGGGAAAGGGGGAGAACAAGCCACAGCAAATCAAACTTGAGTGCTATATAGAGAGGGTTTCCTTTCCTGCTTAATAGAGGTCATGCTACACAATCTCTAGCACTGTGCAGAATAACACAATTACACAAATCCAAAGAGGGCTTTCTTGTGCTTTATTTAAATAATAACACATTTCCCTGCATTAAAAATCTATAACAATTTCTCAGTAGCCTTCGCAGCCACTAGAAGTAATTGTATGTTGTGGCAAAAATATGTTTTTTTGTTTTAAAGGACAAGTTGCCTTTAAAAAAATTGTCATGGTGGTAGGCTCCACATATTTTAAAGGTTTACTCACTCAAATTACCCAGCACCTGGTTCAGCAATTTGAATTTGCCCTCCTGGACTCCAAAATTCTGAACCAAAAATGTCGGCTCTGCTTTAACTTAGACCAATATGCCTCGGTGTACTCATTCCCTGCTGTTCTATCCCCTTGCTTGATCCCTGGCACCAGAGAATTCAGAGTAAAAGATGTGACTGAACAGACCAAATAGCACCACTAGGAAACTCATCAAGCATTGCAAGGAGCTTTATGTTAAGTCATTGGGCTGGTTCATCAGCCATGTAGCTGTGTACCCAGGAGCTCTTTCTGCGGCTTTTCTACCTGAGGCATTTTAATGGGAAATATCTGGAGATGAACCTGAAACCTTAACAATGAACACTAATGCAAACCATATGCTCTGCCACTGAGTGTAGTTACCCTTGCTGCTCCTGTCTATACCACATGTAAAAGGATATGAAGACAGACTCCAAGTTCACTCTGAATTTGCCCTTTGCTGCCTCTGGACCTTCCCTTCTGCTTCCCTCTTGCTTTGCTTGGCCCCAAGAATTTAAGGGTTAATTGCTGATGAACTGACTTTTAGCATGGCAGGCAAGTAAAGAGGGCATATTTTCACTACAAGACTCAGCTCTGAAATATTTGAAATAGTCAGAGATGAGGACCAAGTACATGGTGCTTTTGCTTCACCAGTGTAGCCTTGATGCTTCTAAGCAGACCGGGACTCCAGCTCTGCTTTACATATTAAAATGTTCAGACAAGCACCTCCATCCCCTCAGTGGGCAAAGAAGCCGCCATCACTGGTCTGGGACAACATCTTTGGCATGGAGTAACCGCCCACTGGATGGATGTTTTGTAACTTTTCAGCAGTTATAGAAAGTGATGTTGTGATCAGGCAGGGACTAGAATAAAGCTTTGGCAAAAGTATTGCAGGAAATATTTCAACTGAGTTCCTCTCTAAGTGTTGATATTGAACCTCATGAGAGTTTGGAAACCTGCTTTTTATCCCTGCTTGAAGGAACCCCACCCTTGCAGACAATCAGGTTCTTAAACACAGGTCACACCAATAGGCTGCAGCCTGGGCATGGCTCTACTGTGAATGCTCTGTATACCTAGGCCAAGATCATGCACAAGGCTGTGGCCTCAGGCAAAAATTTTTCTGGGCAGAATCAGGAGAGAGAACTTCTAAAAGCAAGGACAGAAGAACTCACTTATGGTTGATAGGTGTCTTGCCCTTCATGTGCAAAACTTTAACATTATCTAAAACAGCATTTGCCACTTCAGTTATTAAATGTTTTTGTCATTCATTTGCTAATGTCATGCCTTTTAATTACAACAATCTAGGTACAAGTACAGTAATATGGCACACAGACATTTCTATACCATAGCAAGCCATGGACAAAGTCAATGATGTTACTTTTTCCCCTTCCAAAAGTGTACCTTCCAGCCTTCAGTGATAGCGAATCCTCATAACATCACAAGGACAATCACTTGACCTCAACCACTAGTCACTAGCACTAGCCCAGATAGGTGTGAACCATCCCGTCAGGTGTCATGGGTGGATTGGTATTTATATTTATATTTATACCCCACTGCCTTTCTTAAAAGGAACCCAAGGTGGATTACAATTACATAACCATCTTCCTCTTCATGTTATCTTCACAGGTAGATAAGGCCGACAGTCTGTGACTGGCCCAAAGACACCCAGTGAGCTCATGGTTGACTGAACTTAGAAGCTGGACCTTCCAAGTTCCTGTACAAAGCACTCAACCACTGTGCCGCACCAGCTCTGTGTTGGCTAGATGCAGCTAGGTACTTTCAGACCCTGGACTTCTTACAGCCCAGCCCTCTTTGGCCGTCTTTGACAGCCATGTATGTGAAACACACAACTAACATTTATCTTCTCTCCCCATTCCACACCACCACCAGGCCATGCTTCACAACACTTTCTATATTCCTGATATATTAGACCAATTAGACCAAAACAAACCAAAAGCAAACTGCTTGCCAACACTGATGTTTTTAAAAAGAGAAATCCTCCCAACATGTGCAGTCTTGCATTTTAAACTCACTTTAAATTCTATCATCATTAGGAACAAAATACCACTTGCTTCTGCTGCCCTTATGCTAAACACATTTACTTAGGAATGTGAATCATTTTGTTGTAGAAAAGGAAAACATACTTTTAAATATAAACAGATACAATAAAATGAGGATCTGTAACCATATACATGCCCAGCTGGCTGCCCCCAACTACTAAAAATGCAAGTGTGAGGTGAAAGAAAGGGTGTTGCAGGAAGCAGTGTCGGCCTGGTGGCTTCCAGCACATCCAGGCTGTCCCAGCTGCTGACCCTGGACCTGCCTGCCACTGGTCCCATTACTGCAGCTCTCTGGATGGCCATTTGGGGGGCTCTGGACTTTGGCTTGAAGGGCAGCCCTCGCTGCACCACGGAGCGGGGTATTGGCAATAATGCCCTCAGAGAGAGAGAGCTTGGCCCTTCAGCGGGGGCGCCAGCTTGGTAACTGGTTTTCCTCATGGAGGAAAAGGTTGCTGGTGTACCTCTCTGGCGACAAGTCCTGCCCGAGGGAGAACACAAGCAGAATCAAGGCCTGTGGACAGTCCCTCATGGGAGCGAGAGTGGGAGCCTGCTGGGCATGTTAGGGGGGCAATGGGTCTCCCTCATTCTGACTCCAGCAGAAGCACGGGCCATCAGAGCCTCGCCACAGCTAAGTAAGAAGGTCACCAAGCACAGCTTCCTTTGGCCCCAGGGGTCCTGCACTGATCTCTTCACTTGCTTAGGGTCAGGAAAAGTCACAGCCCCTGCAGCTATGCGGCTTTCTTGTCCTGCTGGCTAAGCAGCTGGGAAACGCAGTAGGGGACGAGGGCAACGGCTGCCAGGGGCACAGCAGCGCTCTTGCAAAACGACAGCAAGTAGAAGAGCAGCTCCACCTTGGCGGGAGGCTTGAAAGAGTCGAACAAGTGCAGAATGAGGAGTGAGAAGCCGACGCAGCCCAGTCTAAAGGTGCGTTGCTGCCCTTGTTTCCCCTTGCAGCTCTCCACATACATGGGGGAATTGAGGGCCAGTCCCAGTCCAAAGAGAACCCCCAGGTTGCGCAAGAGGCCGGCAAAAGGCGTGGTGTCTAGGTGGACCCACTCTGGATGTTCGCACCACCGCTTGGCCTTCTCCAAAGTCCAGAGGAGGTCTACACCAAGCACTTTGAGTAGCAGGTAGAAGCCCACAGCAAAGGAGAAAAGGAAAAGAGTAGTGCCCACATACTTCCGCAGGCTGGCATCGTAGATGGAGTGTACATGCTGGAAAGACTCAGCAACCAGCATACCTGAAAGGGGAAAAGGAGGCAGGGCATGTCAGAACAGTCGTTCCTTCATTCAAACAAAAACCACAGTGAAATGTTTAGTAGTACATTTTGTAATAGCTTCATAAAATAGTGTAGCTCTTTTGCAAGTGAAGCAAGATATATTCCTAGGCTGCAATCAACACACTTGTCCCAGAAGACATGCAGACCTCTCATAACCCTAAGACCTCATTTTGAGCAAAACTCCAATTTTGTTTAGAGGGAACTGAAAGCAGAATCTTAACTCTGCAGTGGGGTTCATGGCCAAGGGCTTAGGGCAGGGGTCCTCCAACTACGGCCCGTGGGCTGAATCCAGCCCGCCATGCCCATTTATCCGGCCCGCCTCAGAGGTTTTGCATTCGCTCAGAGAAAACGATCTCCAAGTGAGCGAGTGAGCGAGCGAGCAAGCAAGCAAGCAAGCAAGCAAGCAAGCAAGCAAGCAAGCAAGCAAGCTGCTGCCGTGCCGCACTGCCTCGCCTCACCTCACCATGCGCCTGCCCCCGCCTCACCTTGCCCTGCCCCACACGTGCCTACCCCCCGCCTTGCCTCACCTTGCCACATGACCGCCGCCACCTCACCTCGCCTCACCACCACCTTGCTGCACCATGCCCGCCGTCTGCCGCCCCCATGCCCCCATCCCCTCACCAGCCTGCACCCCCTGCTGGCGTCGCCTGGCCGTCTGCACCCCCCACCAGGGCCTTTCAACTGGCCCCTGTTGGAAAAGTTTGAGGACCCCTGGCTTAGAGCCTGGTTACCTGGTTATGTCTCCTTCCATATGTACCTGCCTGCCCCTTAAGATCTGGGGAAATGGCCCTTCTCCAGGAGCCCTCCTTGACGGAGATTAGGAGGGTGACTACCCGGAGAAGGGCCTTCTCTATGTTGGCACCCTGACTGTGGAATTCGCTCCCCAGAGATGTTTGCCTGGCACCATCACTTCATTCTTTTGGGCGCCAGGCTAAAACCTTTTCATTTCCCCAGTGTTTTAAGATCTGATTGTGGGGTTTTACTGTTGGTTGGAAATTTTACTAGGATGCTGTGTTGCGTTTTGTTTTGTTTTGTTTTGTCCTATTGTCAAACCATCCTGAGACCATGGTAAGGGACGGTCTAGAAAAGTTTTAAATAAATAAAACAAAACAAACAAAAACAAAAACAAATAAATAAATGGCAGCTAATGCAACCTTGCAATACGTCAAGATAGCTAGGGAGTAACTGCTCAAGGATTGCACTGACCTGAGAAGACACCAGCAATGACTTGATGAGGAAAATGGGCAGCAAGGAAGACACGAGAGAGACAGACACAGACTTGGATGGCCCAAAAAGCCACCCACAGCACTACCTGCAAGAACCTGCAGAGGAAGAAAGACAAGAATGCACGGGTGAGCACAGGGAAGCCAAACAGCAAGCCAATTTGCCAGGGATGTCCTGAATGTATCTCCAGGGCAAAAACTAATTTCCTACCTCTGCCAGCTTCTCTGGGGACATGGGAGTGTCAAGTTCAGGTAAATTCTGGTAATCTAGATTTGGGCTTTCTGTGCCATTTTTTCATTAGGAGATTCCCAGCTCCTGTCCCTAGTCTGTCTGAGACAGCAGGTGAAGGCATATATCATATGGAAACAGAGCTCACAGCAGGTGATCCAGCTCAGGGCAAGCCTGACTTTCTCCTTGCTTCACAAATGAAACGACAGATATGTATCCCAGGAAAATCAAACAGTTTTGTCCCTTCCCTCTGAATTCAGGCAGGTTGTCTTTGAATTTTTAAAATGGTATGGATGTTTAGGAGTTAATTAGTAAAAGGGAATGCAAATGCAAAAAATTAGAAATGCAAATGTGTGCCAGATGTTGGGAGAGACATTTCTTGCTGACACCATATGGAGCCAGCTAATCAGCACCATGCACCCGCAGCTTTCATTTCAAACCTGCAGAAATGCGGTTTTCAAAGCCTGATTCCAGAAAAGAGTAGGTATGAAACAGGGTCTTTCCAGTGCAGCAGCGCTACACTAGAAATGTTACCTCTGTCTTCATTCAGATCGCAGTTGGACTTTACTTCTGCGGCTGCAAAAATTTTATCTAGAAACCATCTCTGTTCACTCTTGATTTCAATTTTTGCCATCATCAGCAAATCCTGGACTGAAAGAAAGGAAGGGCACCTTTCACGGCAATCTGGCATCCTTCAGGTACACTGGACCACATTCCCCATCATTCCCTGTCCAAATAGTAAGGTGGATTGAGGCTGATGGGGGCTGTAGTCCAACACATCTGGAGGATGCCAGCATGGAGAAACTGGCCTTTGAGATGCTTTCTCTCCTTTCAGGATGAATCCTGCAAGCAGAAGCTGATGGTCATGGCCCCCCTCTCTGCTAGGCAGTGACTGCCGCCATGTTTGTAGCTAAGTGTTGCTGTTTCCCTGTTGGATTATCCTAGACTGAAGCCTTTCCTGGGCTTACCAGGACTTCTTCAACACTGGAAGTATCTGGAGCAGGACTAGCTTGACCTTCCTTCGTAATACAAATTCTCATTGAAAGCCAAGGCATTTCTTGTCATGCCCCTTGCCCAGAGTGTTCACTACTCCTTCAGATGCTGCCGCTTACCGGTATTTCCATGTTGGCCGCTTCTTTTCCAGCATGATGGAAAGAATGGCTGTAACGATCACATAGTACACACCGGCTGAACCCATGGCATGGCCAGACGGGCTTCCTAAAGGAAGAAAGATCAGAGGTTTCCTTAGGCCCTGCCAGAAAGATATTGCGAGAGGAACACCAAGATATTTTGCTGTCTGAGACAAAGCAGAAAGTGGCCTGCCCCCGGCCCGGCCCAAATCAAGCTGCCTAATGCCCAAAGTGCCCAGGCTGGGAAAGACTTCGCCTGAGATCCTGGAGAGCTGCTTCAGTTTGAACTGGTAATGCTGAGCTCAATGGAGACTTGATGGCATTTATTTATACATTATTTATTTATTTATCGATTTATATCCTGCCTTTTTCCTACAAAGGGCTCAAGGCAGCTTACATCTCCTCCTCCATCTTATCCGCACAACAACCCTGTGAGGTAGGTTGGGCTGAGAGTCTGCGACTTGCCCAAAGTCACCCAGTTGGCTCCCTGGCTGAGCGGGGACTAGACCCCAGATTGTCTGAGTCCCAGTCCCAGGCTCTTAACCACTGCACCATAAGGCAGCTTCACATATAAGGCTTTCCCCTCTAGCTTCTTTCTCCCTAGAGGCCTAAACCGGGCCTTAGCCTTACAAAGCATACAAGCTAGAAGGGCAGATGACGTCCTTTAAATGGGATCTCCCCCGCTAGCCCTGTTCCAACCTTATCTGCTTCTGACCAAACTACTGCCACCTTTTTGGCTGGTTTTTTGGCTCTCACCTGGGCCAGTTTCACAAGTAACTGGGAACTGTTGGATTGCAGGGGCTGAGGTGTTGTGGTAGAAGTTGGTCTCAAATACCCACCAGTACGGTCTCTGTCCAAACAGTATCCTGTGGAGAAAGGGATTTTAGAAGTATTGTGAGCCTATGATGTTGACTTCTACAGCAGAACTAGTTTTGTCTATATGTGGATCCAAGAAGGTAAGCAGACAGATACCTCCAACCAGAGAGTCAATTTTTCTCATGAAATATTGGGCTTGGGTGCAGGAGAAGAACAGAATTAGGGATGGGCTCTAAGTTCCCAACCAGGTATTTGTTCTGGGTGCTAGTGTTTAAGGTAAGCACAGGCCACACAACTCAGCCAAGTCATCTAGGGGCAGCTGAGAGCCTTTCCCCAGGCCCATAGGTCCAGAACAGTAGCTCACCAGACCAGGGTTGAACGTGCAAGGAGAAGATAGTGAAAGGGAGAGCAAAAAGGTGTGGAAGCTTGTCCCATGCTCATGCCTAATGTAATGCATAAGGAGATCAATAGTTGTTTCCTTAAAAAGAGAATTTCAAAGTCCAGACATGCTCCAAGCTGTTCTTATACTGGGTGATCTTCCTCCCTCATGCCATCTTTATGGAGTATTAACTGTGAATATCCCTGCTGAGGAAAAGCATTTTGCACATGGACCTTCAAACAACATTACATGTTTGCTGAGCACAAAGAAGAAGCCATTAAGTGCATGTGACAATCTTACGGTAGACAGAGTACTTACCACTTGAATACAAGGTTCAGCCAGTCGCCAATCACGGCCACCCAGACGAGTTTGATCCCCACTGTCTCACATAAATGGAACCAGATAGGGAAGAGGACAAAGAAGGTGTTTCGGAGGTCGGCAGCGAAAGAAACAAAGAGGAACCAATCCTGGGATCTGGGGTAGCTGGTTTGGAGGTAATGGGTGGCCTGGATGCCTGAGTGATGGAGAATGTCCATGCCCGCTTCCATTCTGTTAGTGGTTAAGTGGCAGGCTATTCCGGTCCCTGCTGAGGCTGCACTGCGCACTTGGGCAGTTCTCTTTGCCTTTTATCCCCTCCTTAAGGTGGCAGCTTGAGCTTTGGACCCAAAATCGCTTTGGTCACAAAAACAGCTCCTGATCAAAGGTGCTTTCCCCCACCAACTCAGGACAAACAAGTTTAGACCAACTTATGTAAGAGGAACAAACATGTCCTTTAAAATCCTTGTTGACATCATGGCAGGGGTGTTAACCATGTGCAGTGCTACATTCATGCTATCATCAAATCTTCATTCTGCCCCATAGTCCTTGGACAAAAGGAAGCACCCCTGGTTTTAGCTCAAGAATTATGCTTATACCTTTGGTTGAGAGAGGAATTTTGCTATATGTAAGCATGACTCCCTGAGTTGAACTTTTCCAGATATGGGTACAGCTTCTACAAAGGAACCCCATTGGTTGCTTAATATTATGAAAGTCCTACCCAAATTCAAAGCTAAGTGTAGCAAACCAATTTATACTGCCTTTAAAAATTAATTAAAATGTAAGAGCTCAGGCACATGTGGACTTTCCAGTGCCATAGCAGAATGAGTTTGTGGGAAGGGGCTGTTTAGGCCATCAAGTCTAGCCAGTGCAGGAATTCAGTTTCAAGTAGGAATCCAAGGCAGAAAGCCAGTTTCAAACATCCTTAATAGGTGGCTGTGCGGTTTCCACCGAAACATCTCCATCAGTGGAGAGTCCACCATAGTTGGTCAGTTGGTTCCATGCTCTGACTGCCCTGTTAGGAACATTCTCCTGATGGATGGCTGAGATCAGCCTTCCTGTAACCTAAGTGTCTTTCAGACTTGGATGACAAAGCGTACAGCTGCAGCCTGATGTGTGCCAAACCTTTAGGTGCTTGAAAAGTGCTACCATATGCCTGCTGTTCTCAAGGCTAAACATGCCTGATACTCACAAGTGAATGGCTGCAGCTCAAAAGTGTTTCCTAACATACCTGGACACATGCTCCAGATCAATTACTGCAGCGCATATCTTCAACCTTAGCACATGTTTTCAGCCACCTTTTTGTGCTCACAATTATAGTGCCCAATGCAAAATGAACACAAACAGAAATTTATCCTTACTTTTTAATGTGTGGCTATAAGATGCAAAATAGGAATACTGAAACTTGACTGTGGTAAGTATTTCAGGTTAGTTGCAATCTTATGGACGTTTACTCAGAAGCAAAGGGCACTGTGTTTAATGAGACCTACTCCCAAATAAGTGTTCCAAGGCTGCAAAATCCAGAGCAGGCACAGAATGAATCTTTGTATGTGGTATGAGGAAGAAAAAAGGCAAATGAAGACTTTTTGGAAACGAACAAAGCTTTTTCAGTAAAATTTCCCAAGAAGTGAACGTTTCAAGAGAAGGAAGCATATGCGGCACGGAATGTAGTGCCACCCACTCCAAGTTCTTTATCTCAAGAGCCATGGTGGTGCAGTGATTTGAGCGTTGCCTTGGAGACCCGAGAGATCCTGGTTCTAGTCCCCACTCAGCTATGAGGCTCATGGGGTAACTTCGGACCAATCCTTCATTCTTAGCCTAACCTACCTCACAGGGTTATAGTTGTGAGGACAAAATAAAACCATGTAAGCTATCTTGGCTCCTGCACATGAGAGAAAGAGCAAGATTTATAAAAATATACCATCTCAGTTCTCCTCCTAACCAACTATCGGGCAGGGCAACTCTGCTGTAAGAATAGAGGAGAAAGTGAGAATAAACGCGTACTCCTAGCTTCAGTTTGTGACAGTTTGTTCCTTGACTACAGATCATTTCCTTTTGTTAGTTCCCTCTAGCTTTCTGAATTGGTTAGGTCAAGACCTCCTTTGAAAACCCCACTCAGCTCAATAGTATTGCACAAATGTGAGTTATTCTGAAGAGCTGGAGTGTGTGTCCAATAACCACCAGTTGAGACAATTCAGCAGAGGGAGACATGCTTATTCCAGGAATCAAGAGGGCAAATACGCAGTCAAACTAAGCAAGATTTTGTGCAAGTTCAGACCAAGTCATCAAATTTTTTAAATTGGACTTGCACCTTTCCTGCCCACACAAGGAACTGCTGCCAAAGTCTACCCTTCAAGCTAGGTAACGGAGTTCAACCTACCTTCCTTCCTTCCTTCCTTCCTTCCTTCCTTCCTTCCTTCCTTCCTTCCTTCCTTCCTTTCTTTCTTTCTTTCTTTCTTTCTTTCTTTCTTTCTTTCTTTGTCTGTTAGTTCTCTTTCTGTTGGATGGGAAGCTGCACATTCCTTTAGAATGCAGAGTAAGAGTGAGAATGTTTGGTGCCTGAATGATATTGGGTTGAAAGCTGGTGCAATTGTTGTATTTCTGCATACAACAATTGAAGGGGTTTCCTTCCCCTTTTGGATGTATGTGTGGATGTGGATGCAGAGCTGAGGCTTGTTCTCTCTGGCAGAGCCCCTTAAAGCTTCAGTGGGGGATCTCAAGCTTTTTAAGGCAGTTTGATGGGTAGACACCCCCCTTGAGGTGTGTTGGCCTCAGAGATTGCTTCCATGGCAAACTGGTGAAGAATGCAAGTCCATGGATTTAACTGGAGTGTAACGAAGAGCATGTGCTTGGAGAGGCTAAATTGTTAGGGTACCTCTTCATTGCTGGAATACTTGGCAAGCTGGGAGACCTTGAGAATTTTGGATGTTGGACTGAGCATCAGCACTTGGGCGTTTGGATCCTGGTCAGTGCAAAATGGTGATTAGATGCATGTGGGGGAAGGAGAGAAAGAATCCTGAAAAAGGAAGGGTGTGATTTGTACCAAAGGGGGTGTAGGCAGAATCACCTGCCTGAGCATGCCAAGATGATAGGGCACCAAATTGTCTTAGAGCAACCCAACTTGTATTGCTATGTATGCGATGTATGTGTCAAATTTGTCAAGTCTAAAATGCGGAAAAATAGTAAGACAAAAAGGGCAAATGCACGCTTTCCTTGGCGTTTTTATGAACATGGATATTGCTTTCATCCAAATGTCACTGTGTTGTTTGTTTAAACATGTGTTAAGATGTGCATGTGTGCGAGATGAATTGGGCCATCTTTGGTACTTATCTGCATGAACAAATACCATCATGATAAAGAAGAAATTGTTGTGACACTTGATTGTCAAGTTTAGGATACTACATGAACTCACCAGAGAGGAAAAGTTTTCTTTAGACAGAGTATACAGTGGGTTTGTAGAACATTTCATGTTTAGCAAAGGTTCCATTGTCTTAACTATGTTATGTCAGCTGGGATGGTGCACAAACAGAACCCATAAGACTAAGCTGGATAGATTTGTGCTGAGACAGAGTTAAAATAGTCAGAGACTTTCTATCTCCTTCTCCAACTTCTTTCAATAATTTCTTCCCCAGCTAATGTGCTTCTTCAGAGTATTCTGTTGGCAGCTGAAGCAATGTTCTATTACCACGAGCTTTAAAGAAGTGTGCGAAGGCCTTTCATTCACAGGTTTAAGCTGCACTCCCTTAGAAACCAGATGAACAGTGTCATGCACTTCAGCTGAGAGACTGGGTGTGAGTAAAAGCACATCAGATCAAAGATTCTTTCCTTCGGCCCTGGTGGAAAGGTGCATGCCAACTTCTCACGCTGCAATAAAGTGCCAAGGACTGCAGACCTGAGTACAAGCTAGTGCAAGCTAGTGGACGAACTAGAAGCAGTGGAGACAGAGTGTAAGAAACCTCTGAACTGGTAGAAAAGAGGGTCAGGGTGCAGGGCGTACGTGCTGTTAACCTCTCCCCTGCAGAAAAAGCTGATGTCCACTTGAATACATTTCTGAGTCCAGGCTCAAATCTTGCTTCAAAATCAAGAGCTCAAAATCAACGCAAACTGTTGCCCAGTGAAGGACAGACTGGACCCAGAGACAAAGAGACCCTACAACCTTCGGTCTAGAGGAACAAAAGACTGATTGATATATGAACTAGACAATTGCCTCATACATACTACAAGCCTAACTTACCGTCCAGTCTTTCCCAGGTCTGTTGACCAGGAAGAGAATCCATCATTTTAAGAGCCTCACCCCAAATGAAAAGGGAATTCTCAGAGACAGAACTGGTCAACATTGTTCAGGGTCTAAGAAACCAGAGCTTAGAAAGGCTAAGGCGACAGGCTGAGTTGGCAAAAGAAGAGTGTGTGACAGAAGAGAATTATTTAACTCATTGGGCAAGGCCAGAGGGTTGACGTGAACTAAGGTTGGCTACTCTTGTCAGTCTGGTTCATGTGTATAGCTATGAGTTCGTTGTTCCTTTGTTTCTTTTTTCTAGATGTACAAGACTTGTCCCTTATGTACACCTTAGGTATGCCAAGGAACACATCAAAGGAAGGGAAAACTTCTGTGAAAGAAAGTGACAGCAAGAGAGAATGGATTTTATATCTGTGTGCATGTAAAACCAACTTTGCAGGAACAGTGTGTCCCTTCTGCAATTTTTAAATTATTATTACTACATATAAAGGGGTGGAGTGTGGATGCTGCCAGGACACGTTGCCTATATAATCCAATTCTTCATACTCATAAATAAAAGTACATATGATGAATTTTTGTACAGTGTTCCTTCTTAGTGTTACTTCTGAGTCAGTATGAAGAGAGGGGTATCCCTCATCAAGTCACAGAAACATACCATGTTAGAGTTGGAAGGGGCCAGAAGGCCATTGGATCCAACCCCCGCTCATGCAGGACACCAAGTTAAACAATTGGATTTTGGATGCCTTTCTGTGTAGTTCTAAGCATAATTTTCTATGTACTTTCAAATATTTTATTTTAATCTATCACAGAATCATAGAATCATAAAATAGTAGAGTTGGAAGGGGCCATGAAGGCCATTGGGTCCAACCCGCTGCTATTGCAGAACACCAAGTTGCACCGTCCCACTCAGATGGCTGTCCATGTTCTTTTTGAATGTCTCTAGTGTGGGAAAGCCCCTTCCAACTCATCGTTGTTGTCATCATCTTAGTATCCCATTTTGTAATGGTTTGCTGCTGGATTCCAACTACTGCTTTTCTGTGTAGCTCAGAGATGAAGATGATTTCTCTGTAAATTCCACACATACACACTGGGCAAGTTTGTATCACATAATACGCCACAGTGGTTTCTGCTGCAGGATTGTCTCCTGTGTCATCTGAACCCTCATCTGTCATCTGTTAGGGGGTTCCCACATGGTATGTTTGGTTTTTGGAAACCAGAGAGAGAAATGACGGTCTGTTCTATGGCTTCTGCACTTCTCCATGGCTTTCTTGGTCATCCAAACACAGAAGTGCCTTTTCCATGTACCTACCATATAGTCTGGTTGAAAGAGTGGCAGGAGCAGCTTCTGCTTGCATCCTCCGCTAGCCTGATCTGCCCACAACCTCATGTTGACAGGCTGCTTTGCACTCCCTTCCTCCCCTGGAGTCTCCTCTGACCTCAAGGTGGCCACCTCTTGTTTTGGCTTTTCACCGGCAGCAGAGAAGCGGGCCACCCCAGTCCGAGCAGTGATCTTGAAGACTCCCGTGCTCACTGAAGTTAATGCAAATACTATGCCCAAGCTGCTCTACCTTGGTTTTTCAGGCAAAAGCATCTCTCTCTACTGAGCTGACCCTAACACAGGGAGCAAAACATGGGCAATGCATGGGGCACTGCAGACAGCCATCGCCCTGAAAGAGCCGTATCCCCTGCTCTGCCTCCCACACTCTCCTCCCTTCCGTGTCTGGTATGTCTCCTGGGACAATCACTAAGCCCTGCTATTGCCTCTCCCCTTGCCGCAGCTGCAGGACAAACACTTTCCCAAAAGCTAGCCTTGAAACATTCCCAGGCAGCTGTATACACACTCCCTGGAGGAAGCTCTTCCAGCAGGTCATGTTACCTCTCCCCTGGCATAGGTGCGCACACTCCCAGGCAGAATGGACAGCAGGGATGAGGCGGGCACCAACCCCCTGGGCTCCAGCCTCTTCTCCCAAAGAGCAGCACTCCTCCTGGAGGAAAACCCCTCTGGCTCAGAGAGAGAGGCAGCCCGGCTCCACAAGTGGCTGCGTGCCGACTTCTGGTCCAGGGGCGAACAGGGCATGCTCACTGACCCAGAGGGACAGGAGCAGTTCTGCTGCATGCACAACAGAACTCGCTTCCTGTGGTTCTCCAGGCAGCAGAAGAGGAGGGTTCTTCCGCATGCCTGCAGGAAGATGTTCCAGGAGGTTGTCATATAAGCTCCAAGGAGGCCCCAGGAGCTATGACCTTGTACGGCAAGCTGGCATGCCTGCTCCTCAACAGTGGGGATATCATGCCTGCAACTTTCCTCCCTCCTGTCACAATGGAGTAAACTCATCCTTGAGTAAGAGAAGAAACAGATGGCTCAATTTAAAGACTCATTTACAACACTTTGGAATTCCAGCTGTCAAGGTCTGCAGGCATAATTTGTATTTGCTTATCAGATCTATTAGACTCAAGGACGCCTAGAGATGATGGACTGGTTGTTTATAATTGCTGGCAGCAGGAGAACTTGTAACCCCAGGATTGGTGGAGGCATGTCAGATCTTTTGGTCAGCTGAGGGAGGAGAGGGGATAAAGAAGCCGGGTTCTGAGAGGATGGGTGCCTGCCTTCTGCGGAACCACATACCCACCGTCCTGGCCCAAGGCTGGGCTTTAGGCACTGTGGTGTTGTGAGTTCATAGTGTAATGCAAGGTTAGTTTTTTCAATTTGTGGTCCTGAGGTGCACCAGAGTGTTGAAGGGATCGGGAGGGGAGCAGCTGGACATCTGCCTAACTGACTGCAGCTGCTCTCCACTTTGCCATGCCCTGACTAGCTGCCTCTGTAAACCCCCACCCCTTCTGGTCTTTCCTTCCACCCCTCTTCTTCCCCCTTTTCTTTCCAAACACAGTGATACCTCGGCTCACGAACTTAATCTGTTCCACGACTCTGGTTGTGACCCAAGTCAAATTTCCCCATAAGATTCAATGTAAATGAGGTCAATCCGTTCTGGCCCCTCCGAATGTGGCTGTGAGCCAATTTTTGGTCACGAGCCAAGTCAATTTTCCCTATAAGGTGCAATGGAAATGAGGTTAATCGTTCTGTAACTATTTTTTTAAATCAGAAAAATCTGAAACAAAGTGTCAAAGAACAACAAAAGAGTAACAAAGTACTGTTCAGTACAGTGGAGAACACTGACCTAGGTGGGGGGGGGAGGTTATTGTTTTGAGGGAGAGTCCCCCTCCATAAGGACACTGGGAGATCTCTTTCAGGGGTTTCCTCTCTCCTTTGTCTCTTAGCTGCAGGGTCAATTTTGGTGAACAATCTGTCTATATTCACTTGTTTTTTCCTGCGCTGCATAACCCTCCGCAAATGAGAGACCACGTTATCGTTCATCAGATTCAACGCTCTGTTCGTTACAGTTACGTTGGGGTGGTGCTTCTCAAAGAAATCCTGGCACTCATTCAGAATGGATTGTATAACTGCTAACCTCCTCCCCGTATTCTTCTTCCTCAGCAAGTGCCTTCTGTTGCTCAATCCGGAGTTCAGCAAGTTCTTCTGTCGCCAGCTGCTCTATGTCTTCCCTGCACTAATGCATCTGCGATCGTGGCCTTCTCCCCACTTGGGGGGCAGGGAGATGGCCGTGATCTTGGTTGCCCCCCAAGGCGGAGTTTGCGACCCGAGGGAGGAGTGCTGCAGCCACCTCTGGAGCTCACAGTGGACAGATGTGTGGTGTGCTGCTGCAGCCTTCCTCATGAGGAGGTGGTGTGGATTTCCATGTTGGACTTTGACGCTTGGTACGATACTCACTTTCTGCATCCAGGACCACCCCTGAAAGCATCATTTTTGAAATGAAGCAGATAATCAAATGCCAGAGCATGGTAATGCGGTGGGGCATTGAGCCCTGCAAGAGCCTGACAGCCACACTGTATAAGCTGACGTTCAAATTGGCTTCCTTCTCCTGAGCTTCACCTTTGACGTGGTCAAGTCTACCACCCGTGAGACCTTTCACGAGGTCGTGTGTGTGATCAATGAACTGTAGTGGGCAGGTGTCATCAAGGTGAGGGACAAGCACAAGAACATGCAGAGCTTCCACAAGCTGGACTTCCCTTGGGTGGGGATGGCCATTCACAGCCGCCCCGCAGCTGCGGGTGAAGACCGCAAGCATTTCTATAGCCCGGTGGTGAAGGTGATGGTGGTCTCCAAGAGCAGGTTCCTCTACCTGTTTGCTGGGGTGCCCACAGTCATGACAGTGCCATCTTCTGGAGCTCCTACTTCATGGAGAGAAGCATCTTCTTTCAGAGCCCCTTTGTAATAGTGAATGGGAAGCCCACCCAGCCCCTGAGCCTGGATGACCAAGCATTTGCATTGCAGCCATGGCTGATGGCATCCTACTGCTTTCCCAGGACAGCCAAGTAGGAGACCTGCAACAACTACCACGGGGCACATGGCTCCCCGTGGAGTGTACCCTCAGGTGGCGGAGGGCATCGTGCCATTCCCTGTGCCCCCTGCTGGATGCCAAGGAGGATGCTGTGCCAGAAGTGGTGGTAGCAAGCTGCATGCTGCACACGCTGCTGGAGGAGAATCTGGAGCTGCCTGGACACGTGCCAAGCTGGGTACTGTGGTGCTCGGTGGGGGGCTGACTTCTGAGCCCACCCACACCCACTCCAGCCAGCAATGAGGCGCATGTTACAATGGCCTCTCAGAGCTTCCCGCCCGGCCGGCAGAGAGATGTGGGGGTGGTGGATGGGGCCTGGCACAGGTGCTCTTTCCATCTCAGCAGTCCTGCCTGCAGCTCTCGTTGCCCCCAGTGCATTGCTGCAAGCTAGCAGAGGTCCGTGCACCAGGGGGCCTCTTTCCTGTCGCCTGGTGCACAGAGGGCGGCCGTGAGGGAAAAAGCAGTGCCGGGGCAGCAAACTGCAGAAGCGGGGGATCTGCATCCAGCGACTGGCTGGGTACTACCGTGGGGTAAAAAGTAGGGGGACACAGCATGTGGGCACAGCTCTAGGGCAGCAGGGCTCATGTTCCAGCTCTGCTCTGCTATGATCCTGGAGCCCCTGTGATGCAGTGGAAATGAAGTCAGGATGCCTCCCTGCAAGAGCAGTTCCTCAAGCAGTCTCTGTGCGCCACCCGTACGGGTGACTAGTGAGCTCACCTCGGACAGAGGTGGGCAGGTGCCATCAGTGCGGGGCCTCCGATGGAACTGCTCTGCCAAGGCAGCAGTCTTGCCTGCCACAGAGGTCAAGCTGGTAATGCCGGATGAAGGTTGACGGGGTGGACCATGCCGCTGCTCTGCAGAGCGATGCCCTCATGCAGGGCCGCAGAGGTCGCCGTCATCCTGGTAGACTGTGCATGCCTTGCCCAAGGGAAACCTCATGGGGCCGGCAGGGCAGCAGGCAGCAACAGGTGGCGGGGTGGAGCAGTGGGCAGGGCAGCTGAGCCTCAGGGAGCGTGTGCTGGAAGGCAGCACAGGGCAGCGGCAACCGCCGGGCGAGTGTCCCAGGGAGCACACTGGGCGGGACACACTCCTGCCATCCCTGGCACTGGGGCCCACACTGCCGCCCTCTGTGCGCCGGGCCATGGGGGGGAGGCTCCCTGGCTGCATGGGCTTCTGCCCGCACTTTTGCACACTCCAGCTCGCTTGCAACAACGCACTAGGGGCAACGAGAGCTGCATGCAGGACTGCTGGGAGGGAACGTGCATGCGAGTCCTGGGCACGGGGGAAGCATCGGGCACCTGTGCTGCCAGGAAGGGGGGAGATGTGGGGCTGAGTGCTTACGGATAGGCAGGGAGCGTAGCAGTGGTGGTGGTGGGGTACTCTGTTGTGCCTGCAGGGCCCCCACATTACTCTAATGAGTAGACAGGGCCTCCAGGAGGAGTGGAGTGGGGGAAAGCAGCACGGACTGGGAACAAGCCCAGGGGAACATGCAGGGCCACGGGGAGAGGCAAGTGATGCAGGCAGGAGCAGTGCGCACTGGAATCGTGCCCACCTGCAGAGTCCGATGGGATCTGTGCCACCATTTGGAGGGAGGAGGGAGGCACACAGAAGCTACTCATGAGGAGTTACCTTGCAAATGTGTGAACACAAGCTAAGGAAGGTAACTGTGGTATTCTTTAGTGTTGTGTGTGAACATAGCCTGTACGTAAAGAAAATAGGAAACCCTCTAAGGAAAGTGATAGGACAAGGTGGAATAAAGGGTCTCTTGTGTGTTTGGAAATTCTGTATTATTTTTAGTTCACTTTGTTTTAATGATTTCAGTGTTTTATTTCAACAGTGGCTGCTAGCTGCCTCATAATACTTTCACTGAAAGCAGGACATAAATCTGTATAACAAACTATACATACACAGAATCTTGAATGAAAGGTGCTTCCAGACATATAACTCCTATCACAAGGTTCAGCTATTTTGTCATTCCCTGCTTAACAGCCTTTTTTCTTTGTGGAATGACACTAGAAGTGATGGGAAAAAATGACAGGGATACAACTGGAAGACAACATAGTCTGAACCCCACTGCCTGTAGCATTTTGTGCTTAAGGCATCAGGGTGATTGCACAGTAACGGCATTGTCTGGAAGCTTGCCAAGCAACAAGTGATGAAAAGGAAATGCAATTTATGCTAAACCCAGCTATCATATGCAGAAAGCACACAATATGTGCCATTTTCCCAAGACCCCTTTGCTAAGGAAAATAGCCATCTTTTCCTGTTTATCACTGGTGCAATTTGCCCTTCTTTTGTTCCTGGAAACCCTGACCAATCCACAAACACTGGCACAGAGGACAGATGCTGTTCTTCCAAAACACGATGTTGTCCATGCTCCATTCCACTGAAAGGAGCTGAGTTAATGATTGCTGACCAGCCAGTGAAAATGCCTGGTTTATCTCAACTCACCAACGAAAGTCCAAGCTGAGAGCCCTTGACCTGCTGCTATCTGCGCAGGCAGTGACCATGTCCCCAAAGGCCAGGCTGTTGCGGACGTGGAACAGAGATCCAGAATAGTACGAAATTAGTCTCTAACCTCATCTTTTCTACTCTGCACAGTTCAATACATACAAGTGGTTCAAAGCATGGCTGTTTCTGTCCATGGAAGACTGGAAAGAATGGAGCAAGATGATAGCTGGGCATAACGCAAGGATTCTCGTCCTGCATCCTTTACCCATCCCATGCTCTTAGTTCAGTAGCTGAGCTGGGGCTTGGGGTGGGAGAGAAAAATTACAGATGCTTTCCCCCACTACAGAGAAAATAGCAGGACTGAGGCGTGGCTTGTCTTGCACACATTGTAGCTTCCCACAGTTTTTGTTTTTCTAATTAACAGCCTGAGGATGTAGTGGTTTTGTATTCAAGATACTTCTCCCACGGGAAGAAACGGCATTCAAGCCATTTTTCCCATTGTCCAAAGCACACTTTGTCCAAAGAGCATGTGGGGGACAGCTCCACCCTGCCATGATTGCAAGCCGTTGTGTGTTTGCGGTTGCCGTTTTTCCTTTAAAGCTTTCCCCCTGGAAATTATGAAAGCTGACTCTCAAGCTGGCTTTCCCTTTTGATAGTCCCTTCAAAGTGCCCCAGTCTATGGTTGTCCAACATTTAATTTCTCTTTCCAAAAAATTTCACAAATATCTGCAATGGAAAAAAACTAAGTTATTTTTATACTTGCACTTATGCAACTGTGAATGTTTGCAGTTGTACATGTGTGGGAATGGGAACCCTTGGATGAGCATTGTGCCGGGGACTGCCGGGTTGGGGAAGTCCAACAGTTTTGGGCATTGCCTCACAGAGGCAGCTGGTAAGTTTATTTTTCCCTTTGTATACATCTAACAGCAGCCACATGTATCCAAAGTGCAAAATACCTTAGCATGCAAAAAAGAGCAAACTTGGTGGCAAGATCCTTATGGAGGTTTGCGAGTGTGGGTTTTTGTTTGTTTTTTGCACTCTCCAGGGAAAAAGGTTTGAAGGGGGGAAATAACCCCACAGCAAATCTGAACTGTCTTGTACTTGTGACAAGGGGTACAAGTTGGTCCTCCTGCAAGGGCCCTTGAGATACCTGCAGGAGTGCTGAGGCGGAGCAGTGGGGCCAGCAACCTACACTGAACACAACTGTCTCTCAGGTGCGCCACGGGTTGCTTGCATGGCCCCCACCCACCACAGCTTATGGCCAGAGTGAGTTAATGTTATGTGTGGACGCACCCTGCTAGTTTCAAGCTGGCTTTTCCTCCAGGACACTCTGGTGAGGTGGGAGGGGCCGACAGAGTAAAGGCTTACAGGAGGAGGCCCCTGGCTCCGGCCTTCTCAGGACAGGGAAGGCTGAAAGCCTAGTTTCATTTTGGCATGTCTCCTCAGGGAATTATTAATGCTTTCAGCTAAGGCTGCCAACAGCTGCAAGGCAATTTTAAGTCCATTACATAAATTCAATGAGACCTGAATAGGACCACCCCTCAGATACCTTTGGAATACCACTTTCCTCTAACTGGCTGACTTTCTTTATTAGGGCACAGCTATGTAGGAACCAATTTCCATATTAGGAAGAAAGTTAAACTCTTAATACAGGAGGGCAAAGACAACTTGATAGGTGTAATCTGAAATTCAGATGACTACCATGGATGAAATTCAGCAATTGAAGAATATAAGTTGTTCAAGGGAACAGAAGGAAAAGAAAGCAAGATGGAGCTGCACTATATGTTAAAGATACATTTTTCCACACAGAAATACAGGAGCATGAGTTTAGTAGTCCCATCAAGTGCACCTGGATTAAAATAGAGCAAAAATGAAAAGGAAGATGGTGGCCAGAATCTACCACTGGCCACTCAGTCAAGGAGAAGACAAAGATTTGAAAAACAAGTTATCAATGTTTCAGGGAGGCATCATGCAGTAATGATGGGAGACTTCTATTTCTGTGCTATCGCTTAGATAAACTTGGCCAAACATGCTCTTCCAAGAAAATCCTGACTTATCTTTCTAATAACTTCCTCCTATAGAAAATGGAGGAAGGAACAGAGGATTCCTGACTTGATTCCAACCAACAGGGATGACCTAGTAAATAAAGTGACAGGTACAGGAATGCTGGGTGAAAGTGACCATATTGTCCTTGGATTCTTGATTTTAAAGGAAGTAAAAGCCATGTGTAGCCAAATGTGTATCCTGGATTTGAGAGCGGTCAATTTTAATAAACTCAGCACAATTATACGGAAGGTTCCATGGAAAGCTCCTCTAATAAGAAAAGGAATCCAAGATGGGTGGGAATCTTTTAAAAAGGAAATTCTAAAGACAAAATTACAAACAATTCCAACAAAGAAAATGGGTAGAAGACAACAGAAGAAACCACTGTAGCTTCACAAAAGGCTTGGAGGTGACTGGAAACCAAAAAGGACACACATGTGAAGTGGAAGGAAGACCAGGCTAAACAGGAGGAGTGCAGGCAGCCAGCAGGGAATTGCAGGGGTGGCATCAAGGAAGGCTAAAGCTGCAAATGAGCTGAGCTGAAATTAGTGAGGGATCTTCTTCAGATACATGCATAGTAAATGATCTTCCCAGCAAAGGTGAACTTCAAACTGAAGGGTCAGAACTACAGCTTGAGATTGTTAAGCAATGATCAAGGAATCTCCAGGGCCCAATGAACTCCATCCTGAAGTCATAAAGGAACTGGTGGAAGAACTCTCAGAACCACTGACTATTCTCTTTGAGAAATCATGAAGGGCAGGGGAAGTGCCAGATGACTGGAGCAGGGCTAATGCTGTCCCTGTCTTCAAAAAGGGCAAAAAGAAGGACCCTGGGGACTAAAGACAGGTCTGACTGATTTCAGTGCCAGGACAAATTCTGCAGCAGATTATAAAGGAGTCAGTCTTGAAAACAATGCCATTATTACTCTTTATTTATTAGGTTTATATCCCACCCCATTTGCTGGGATATAAGAAACCAACATGGATTTGTAAAAAAAAAATGCTGCCATTTTTAAATTGGGTAATCTTTCTGGTGGGCTTTGGGAATGTCGTGAATTTACTATATCTTGACTTCCACAAAGCATCTGACAAAGTGCCCCATGATATCCTGATGAACAATCTAGCTAAAAGTGGGCTAGATAGAACTAGCAAGTGGATCTACAGTTAGCCACAGAATCAAACTCAAAGAGTGCTCATTCAAAGATTCAGTGACTCCTTCTCAAACTGAGAAGAGGAATTTAATAGGCACGGCAGTTCTGGACACAGTTGGAAGGCTGGTTTTTATCCAAACAACCCAAGAGCCTGTTGGGCTCACTGAAGGTTGTTGGCCCACTTCCTCCCTTCTTGATTCTCTGATGAATATTGAATGGAAGGAGTCTTGCAAAGTATCTCCCGACCTCTGCCACAATTGTGAGCCATTTCCCCCGCTTTCGCTTCCTGCACACCTTAGATTGTGAAAGCCAGCTTGACTGGGTGTGGAGAGTGAAATCAAGTCAAGTGTGGAGAGCAAAGTGCTGCCAAGATGCAGGCGGTACCAACTCTGGCCATTGTCCAGAAGCTTCTCCAAGTTGCCCCCCCCCCCCCCCCGCTTTCTGTCTACAGCTGTCAACAGATGAGCCAAGAGATTCTTTAGCTGATTCCTTGTGTCCAGGATGGAATTGGCTGGCCTAATGACACCACATCAATCTTGGATTATGTGGCCCAGTGGCTGTCATGTCTTGGCATGTTTATGGGCAAGAACCCAGTGCAGTGACTTACGGACTGTTGTAGGGTTGTTGTAGTCACAATGGATTGTTGTGTTGTGACAACCCAGTCACAAATGGTAGTACTTGCCTCCTGGAGAGGGGCTAAGTGCACCATTTACACCAAAGGATGCTGTTGGCCACTAAGCCCCAAGCACGGGCAAACTGAAGTCCCGGTTTGTACTAGGAAGGTTATGTGGAACATAGCCACGGTTATGCTCCAGCCATAACCTCTGACAGAAAAACTGGTTGGAGATGCATGGACCCCCATGAGGTAGATGGATGAGTATTGCCCTGGTATTAATATTATTTCTCTTAGCAGGTGAACAATCAGGCGTCAGTGAGAAAAGGTAGGTAAGCACTCAGCTAGATGGTAGTGCTTAACCCAGTTACTTGCTCAATAACCACAACAGCCGAGCACCTAGTCACACAGGAACCATCCACTGAAGTTCTGACTTAATTATCCCTATTTCTCCACGTAATCTTGATAGACATTTGACAGGCACAGAGGCGAGGGATGCCTCTAACCCTTCCAGCCATGTGAACCACCAGCAAAGGCCCCTGGATTACAATCAATTTAGCATGAGTATTTTTCCCATCCTACAATGGATAAAGATGAAGTTGGCAGAAGAAAAGACCCAGGCTTTAGTGCAGTGTCCCTATCAGATAGTAACTTAGTCCAGCACCCATTCTGTGGAGAGAATGTGACAAACACAGGAAATATATTTCCTTGCATCCTCAGCAGGATAATTCCTCCCCCCTGTCTATTTAATCCCCATGGGAAGCACTAGACTACTGGATCTGGAGGAGTGATAGTCGTACAGCTCCCCCTTCTCTCGCTACCATCCTACTCACCATGCCCCCCCCCGCAAAAAGAGATTTTATGCAGGGGTACTGATTAATTTGGCTTCAGTCAGACAGAATTCATATGAAGCCTAGAATTCAAAACATCCCATCCCATAAATGTTCATAATGCAGAAATTCCTGCTCTGCTTCTGTCCTGAATAATTCATTGATGAAGATCCATACATTGATGGTACAGATGTGAATAGACTGCAGCAGCTTGAAATGCATTGGGTAAATCTATTTTTCCAGCTTTTTAAGATGGTTTTTTCCTGGTTCCCCTCAGCATTGCTCACTTCTTGCTTTTGACACATCTATTTGCATTTCAAAGGAACTTAGTCTTGTTTTCTACTGTAATCTAGGTTAGAGACAGGGATCCTGGTGGCAGCTTTCCCTATCCCCCCCCCCCCCACTCTGTGGGCCCCATAACCTTACAGCTGGCATGAGGTTATGTGAACTAAGAGGCCGGGAAGAGAGCCTTTGCATTGAGACAATTCGCTGGACTTACATTTTTGGTCTATTTATACACCATCTACCCTAGGAAACAGAGATGGAAATAGTTACAATCCTCATCATGCTCATTTCTTCACATTGGTCAACCTTTGTTCCACTACCACTGCCAACTGGATAACAGCACTCCACAATCGCATGTTCCAGGATTTTCCCAGGGCCTCTCTGCTAATCATTCAACTTCATGTCATCTAACACAACATCCTGGCTCTGTCCTCATATATTGCATAAATAATTAATCTGAAAGGGGAAGAGCTTGCATGAAGGAATGGGACAGAGTTGGAGGAAAGACCGCAGGGTTTCCAGCCAGGAACCCCAACAGTGCTGCTCAGCCAGATGGCTTGGTACACAAACAGAGCACGCACGGAAGGCCAAACTACATGCCGTGCATAACAAGCCACTACAACGCATGTAAGACTTGTTTTTCACCCAGCTTCATAAGCAGGGAGGCAAACTTCATTGGTCTACAGCATCCCTTTCCACCCCTAGTCATAACTCCAATGAGCCCCACATTGATACCTCTTATTCATTGTAAAACCCTGAAATGCTTCCAACTGACACACTGAAAGTTCCAAAGAAACTAGGAAACCCATTCCTCACCAATAAGCAGTGACTCTGGGCTAAACTACATATTAGATGAGAGATGAGTAGCTGGCTCTCCCAAACTCTTTTCTGCTGCTAACATGAGCCATTTAATGTTTAAATAAACTGTTGTTATGTTTCATCAAGTCATCTCTAACTTACGGTGACCCTGTGAATGTAAGCTCTCCAAAATGTCCCATCCATGATGTTGCCAATTGCAGCACCCCAAAACTTCCCAAAAATAATTGGCCAGAGGAAGGCCCCAAAAGTAGTTGGCCAGAGGAAGGCCACAGAGTAAAAATACTACAGTTATACTGTCCCAGAAGGGAGGGGGGATAAGAACAAAATGAACTTTGTGTAACCCACAGCTAACACGCTAGCCTGACCTCGAATACAGTAATCAAAGGGACAATGGAAACTGGTTCCAGCCGCCATGAAAGTTGCAAATGTGCAGGGAGTAAGAACATGGCAAGCCTGTGTGAATCTCGAGCAGATAAGAAATAGACATGGGAAATGTCTGGTCCTTGACAGAAGAAGGAATCTTTCTCCAGCACAGGAGGGGGTGCATACATTGAGGTATCGATGCATTAGATGTGTATTAGGTGCCCTAATTGGTTACCTAGGGTATAAAACGCATGTACTGGGGTGCAACTTTTGAGACACTGCTTTGGGCTGAAAGTCCCCCTTTGTCTCCCTTTTTTCTATAGTGCACTAGAATAAAGCTGGTTTTGGCTCTAAGTCTCGTCTCAGGCTCTGTTTGGCTCGGGTCTGGGGTCCACCCGGGTTTGACTGTTTGATGGGTTTGAGCTGTTGACTGGCTGAGTTCAGTATCAATGACACCCAGCTCAGCTCTTGTAAATTCAGGACTGTGGCTTCTTTTATAGGGTCTTTCCATCTCATCTTTGGTCGTCCTTTTCTTTTTCTACCTTTGACTCACTCTAGCATTGACTGTCTTCTCCAGGAAGTTTTATCTTCTCATGATGTGCCCAAAGTATGACAGCCTCAGTTTGGGTAAACTAATAATAGCAGCCTTATTAAGACAAGAACTGTAATCAGCTGTAGATCACACTGCACCATTTTATTTGTGAGTTATTTGAATCAATAAGGGCAAATTACTAGCCCCTTCCCCTAGTGGCATGATCCAGATACAAGTTAGTCTTTCCATACAGCTTTTAGAAAAAGTGGGAGATCCATTCAGCAGTTTGGCTCTAGGTAGTAACAATCCATGTTCCACAATGGCAAAACTTTCCCAGAAGTCATTCCCCCATGACTCACGTCCTGGCCCATAGACACTGTGTGGTGGCTGGTTGTTGTTACTGACTGTTAAGTAACATGTAGACTGGTTATGTTATGTTATGTTAGTTGCGACGTTGTGCCCAACCCATCATGACCCCATGGACAACATTCCTCCAGGCTCTCCTGTCCTCCACCATCCCCCGGAATCTACCTAAGCTCACACTGACCGCTTCAGCGACTCCATCTAGCCACCTCATCCCCTGCCATGGACTGGTTACTGGTTGCATTTGGCTATAATGCCAAATCCAACCAAACACTATCAACCAGAATTTGTGGAAAACTTAACATGACACTCATTCAGGTCTATGCTCCAACAATAGATGCTGAAGAAGAAGAAACTGAAAAGTTATATACAGGTGTTCAAGAGGAAATTGTTAAGACACCAACACAAGGCATGCTGATAATCCTAGGTGAATGGAATGCAAAAGTAGGAAACAGAAAAAAATCGAATGGTGTAGGGGAATTTGGCCTGGGGGTAACAAACACAACAGGAGACCTATTCATAGAATTCTGGGAAGCCAACAATGTGTTTATTGCAAATACATACTCCAACCAACCAACCAGATAACTGTATACATGGATATCATGAGAACAGTGCTAAAATACAAATTAAATAACATCCCTGAGAAATTTGAAGTCAACATAAAGAACAGATTTGCATTATTCAGCTTAATTGACTGTGAACCCAAAGAACTGTATACTGAAACCAGAGACATTATTAGGGAAGAATGCCAAAAGACACTTCCTGTAGCAAAAAGGAAGAAAAAGCCTAGATGGAAGAAACACAGTTGCTAAGGACAGGTGAGAAGCAAAAGGTGACAGAAATAGGTACAGAATTGTGAATGCAACTCTACTATCGCAGAGAGACAAAAAGAACTACAGTGGTACCTCGGCTCACGAACGCCTAAGTTCACAACTAAATTGGGTTGCCAACAGAAATTTCAGAAAAAATTGCCTTAGGTCGCGAACTCCACATCAGGTGATGACCATGATCGTGCCCATCTTCCCTGCATGAGCACAATCTCAATCGCAGCCATCTCCCTCCCCCCTCCTGAGCATGATCGCTATCGCACAATTATCGTTTGGACTCTCCCTCCAAACAATAACCTCCCCCCTCAGCTAAGTTAGTGTTCTCTATTGCACTGTACTTTGTTACTTTGCTGTTCTTTGTTACTTTGTTTCAAATTTTTGTAATTAAAAAAATATTTACAGAATGGATTAACCTTATTTACATTGAACCTTATGGGGGAATTTGACTCGGCTCACGACCATTTTGGGTTGCAACTAGAGTCGTGGAACGGATTAAGTTCATGAGCTGAGGTACCACTGTATTACAATGACCAAAGCAAATAAATAGTAGTGAACAAAAGAAGAGCAAAAACAAGAAACCACTTCCAGATGATCCAAAAAATTCAAAGGAAACTCAGACTGAGATTAGGAATGCTAATAGACAGTGGACACACTATCTGACCAAGGGAAAGTAAAGAAAAGGTAGAAAGAATATACAGAAGAACTATACAGAAAAGACAGAGAAAGATGGACTCATTCAGAGGGGAAACCTATGAGGAAGAGCCTGCAATATTAGAAAGCAAAGTGAAAGCTGCTCTGAATGCACTTGGAAGCAATAAAGCCCCCAGAGTAGACAGGATTCCAGGAGAACTATTCCAAGCAGTGGAGACTGAAACAAGAATACCCAATGAGTCTGGGAAACAAAAGAATGGCCCACAGACGGAAAATGTTCAATATACATTCCATTCTCAAAGAAAGGAGATGCAAAAGGGCCTGTCATAGACTCTCTGTCCAAGCTACCTCACAGTGTTGTTATTGTGGGGAGAAGATTGCGAACAAGAGGAGAATTATGTAACCTGACTTTAAGTTCTTTGTAAGAGAAAAAGGCAGGATATAAATAGAATGGATGGATGACAGAATGAGTGCAGCAATGATAGGAGTATTTCAGTAATTTCCCACTCAGGCAAAGTGATGATCAAGGTGTTACCACAAAATATTTTACCCTGTATGGAGTGAGAAATGCCTGACATTCAAGCTGAATTCTGAAAAAGAGGAGGTACTTGAGATCATATCACAAATATACACTGGCTACAAGAGTGAGCCAAGGAATTTCCAAAGAAGATCAGGCTGTGCTTTACAGACTACAGCAGCCTCTGACAGTGTGGAACACAAGAAATGAAAGAAATGCCTGATGTGCCCTGATTGCCGTGATGTTAACCTTCATTGTTGATGTGAAGCTTCTCTTAGGACAGAATATAGAGAAACAAAATGGTTTTCTATAGACATAGGTGTGAGGCAATGTATATTTTATCTCCCTTCCTGTTCAGTCTGTACACAGAACATACCATACAGAAAGCTGAATTAGGATCAGAGAAAGAAGTGAAAATTGTCAAGAAGATACATCAATAATTTAAGATATGTAGATGATACCATACTGTTGGTAGAAAGTAGCAATGACTTGAAACAACTCCTGATGAAAGTGAAAGATGAAAGCATAAAAGCGGGACTGCAGCTGAATATTTAAAAAAATCAAAAATCATATCCACAGAAGACTTACAGAACTTTACTGTTAACAATGATGAAATGGAAATTGTGAAAGATTTCACATACCTCAGTTCAGTCATCAATTCAAAAGGAGACTGCAGTCAAGAAACCTGAGGAAGACTGAGACTTGGGCAGCAATGAAGGAACTAGAAAAAATCATCCTGTGTAAGGATGTTTCACCAGAGACCAAGGCCAAGATCATCCACGCTATTGTATTCCTGATCACTATGTAGCCTTGTGAAAGGTGGACAGTCAAGAAAGCTGACTGGAAGAAAATGGATGCATTTGAAATATTACGCTGCAGGACAGCTTTCTGAACACACTGGACCCACAGAAAGACAAGCAAGTGGGTCCTAGTTCAACTCAATTCAGAACCTTCCCTAGAAGCAAACATGACAAAATTCAGTCTCTCATAATTTGAACACATCAGGAGAAGACAAAACTTCCTGAGAAGACAATCATGCTAAGGAAAGTCAAAGGCAGAAGAAGAAAAGGTAGACTGAATATGAGAAGGATTGACTCTATAAAGGAAGTCACAACCTTGAATTTACAAGAACTAATCAGGGCTGTCATGGATAGGACATTGTGGAGATCTTTCATTCATTGAGTCGGCATAAGTGGGAGACAGGGAGCAAATATTGGCATTGTTTCCAGTGAGAACAGGCATGCTGGTAACATGGTGAGTGTAGTATTCCTGCAGGCCAGAATGGCTTAGGTCTGAATTCTGAGAAGAGTAAGTCACTAGAAGCAAACTTGTGCTGGTTTTGGCAGTCAAGTGGGGCTCAACTCAGTTATGCCCCTCTCCAAGGCCTCTCATACAAGCCAGCCCTGATTTGGAACAGTTTGTAACAGAGGCTGCTCTTAAAGCTTAAGAGGCCAGTGCTCTCTGCTCTTCCTTAGATAAGCTTTCTTGTTGACCGTTGATAATGAGCTGGGGTGGGGGGCATGAGCCAGGAGGACATAGTGCTGAGGCAAGAGGATTCCTGAAAACAAGGGCAACTGATCCCTCCTCACTCAGCCTCACACTCTTCATTCAGTACAGTTGTTATATATTAACCCTGCTGTTTTTGTCTTGCAACTTCTCCCCTTCAGCAGTGGCCCAAGTTCACAGACCATCTGCAGGACTGCCGCAAGGATAAGGGACGATGGCCAGAAACATCCCGGCTCATGCCCCCCTGCACCACACCATCAGGCATTAATTGATTCCACCCTCGGGTTCTATGTTGCTTGCTACACAGCCAGGTGGGCTTCTTCTTCCAAAGGTGAACTATCAAAATCAATTGAAAAACACGGCATTGTACAGGTAGATGACTAACTTATACCTCACACTTTCACGTGAATAAGCTTAAGGTAACTAACAATCATATAAAACCTTAATTTAGACTGCAATTATATGCCAATTTACCTGGCAGTACACCACATTGACTATTGTGGGATTGGGGGTGGGGAAGGTGGCCTTTCCAAAATGGTGAAGAAAATGTGTTGGAAATACGTACTGCAAAGTAGCTATTTGTTTCTAGAGGCCTAGGGAAAGGAAAAAAAAAACGTTTTTTTCTGGGTAAAATGTCTTCTAAACAATTTTGGCATAACTCTAATTCACATTCGTCAAGGTTCAGCACTTTCCTTAGGGTCTTCCTAACATCAAAAGCTTTTCAGCACAAAGCAATAAATCCTCTGTTGCAAAATTGAGGCATAAAGCATTAAACAGAACAAAATTCTCTCTTGCTTTTCTGATACATAACCTCTAGGTAGCAATTTAATTTTGTGGAATAGCACAAATACATACGTGAAAAAACAGTTCCTTTAGCTTTCATAATTCAATGCCACATTTTCTCTCCTCTAAAACAACTCCCTGAAAGTGCTTGCTAAACACAGAAGCAGAACTAGAAGGCCACAGCATCCTCTAAAGACCCATAAACAACTGTGAGTAGGGAATGATGAGTGCATGTTAACTACTTTGGGTAGAAAAGCCATATATTTCTATGGTATGACTGTTGATATCTCATAATATATCTAATATTGCTACTTCCCTAAGAACCTGTATGAAGTGTGAGCAGTACACTTACTCATCCAGCTTCAAGGAAATGTGAAGATAGTGCTGTGCCAACATTTCTTCTCCAGTTTCCTGGAACTATTCTTCCTCTTTTATTTTTTTTGTCTCATCTTCAGCATGGTTTATAATTGATTTTAAATTTATTTTGGTGGTAATTTTGAAAGTACTTTATGTGTTTCTCCTTTCTGCTACGCATGACTCCATTACTCTGCAACACCCCCCCCCCCCCACCAATCTGCTGGAACTTTCTGATCAGAAAATGCCCTGTGGAAGGAATGTCTTCCCCTAATCTTTAATTGAAATTCAGGAAATCAAGGAGGCCACAGGCTGCTGGAGAGACGATTGTTCTGTGCAAGACAGGACCCTTGTACACACGCCTTGCCCACTTCATCACCTGAAATTTTCTTCTCATTGCAATTTTGTTTCTAAAGCACTTTAAAATCTCAAATCAAATATAAATAGTCACAACTTGTGGAAGAATATTTCAGTACTGTGAGAGTTGCAGCATGTCCAATAGTAACTGAGATAATTCAGTGAGAACTCTTTAATAGCTAAATTGGGAATGGGGGGCAGATGAGTCATTGTGGACAGCTGCTGAGCTTTAGCATTAAAGTACAGATGTATTGCTTTATTAAGAATGACCACAAAACACATGACCTTTCACAAGTGATTGGTTGCTTTACAGTGATTTCTAGGGACTGTCTTGTTGTGGCCAAAAATTAAAATAAAATTCTGTCCTTACAAATGGCCATGGAAGTTTTCCTTTGCTTTAAGCTGATTATCTAATTAGACCTTAAAACAATCTTGTAGGTAGACCAGTATTACTTTCCCCATATAATATTCTACATGTAAACATGAGCAGATACAGCTACTATACAGCTAGTCACAGGCGTGCAAAAAAAATGTCTGCATACCCCCACCCCATACACAAAAGAGAACCGTTTTGGAACCCAATAACTCTTGGCCCTATGGATGTTTACAGTTAATCCTTACCCTCAGTCCATCTCCAATAACTATTTCATGATTTCTCAAAGATAATAGACAATGATTCTGAGAGTTTTTCCCACCAACTCCTTTATGACTCTAGGATGGAATTCATCTGGCCCTGCAGATTTGTATTCATTCAACCCAATTAGATGATTCTTGACATTTGCCTATGTGTTATATGCAGTTGCCAACCTGCTGCTTCAGCTTCCTCTTCAACAGGAAAGTCATAGATCTTCTTTTGGGAGAAGACTCAGGCAAAGAAGGAATCAATCACTTTGTCTTTTCTTTGCCATCTTTTATCATTTTGCCATTCACAGTGAATAGTGGGACCCCCCCCCCCATTTCTTTCTTCTTTTACTCTGGACATACCTGAAGAAGGCTTTTTTGTTGCTTTTAGCATCCCTGGAGGATTTTGGCAATGCTGTAGAAACAGCTTGGTTTCAGCAAAGCTTTCAACAAAGCGCCCCATGACATCCTGATTAGTAAACTAGCTAAAAGTGGGCTAGATCAAGCAACTATCATCACTTGTTTACATGCCCCTTTTTGTTTTCAGATCACCTGTAAGCTTTCTGTGAGGCCACGTTGGATTCTTCTGTTGTCTTCTACCTTTTTTCCTTGTTAGAATTGTTTGCAATTGTGCCTTTGGAATTTCCTTTTTTAAAAACTCCCACCCATCTTAGGCTCCTTTTCTCATTAGAGTCACTTAGAAACATAGAAACAGAGCGAGTCAGAAGGGGCCTCCTGAGCCATCTAGTCCGATTCCTGGCTCCACTCATGACATGGGACTTTACTTTTCATTGTTCTAAGTTTAGTAAAATCAGCTTTCTTAAAATCGAGGGCACATGCTTGGCTACATGTGGCTTTTGTTTCCTTTAGAATCAGGAATTCAAGTATGGCATGGTCAATTCCCTCAGAGTTCCCATAACTGCCACTTCATCCACTAGGTCTTCCCTGATGGTTAGCGTCAAGTTAAGAATAGCCATTCTTCATTGTAAGGTCTGAGGCAGGATCGGTAGGCAGCTAAGGCTGGAACACGGGGACCAGGGCACAGGTGCAAGATGGAGTCCTGCAGCAGATTCAGAGAGCCAGAAGCAAGAGCATGTTTGATTAACATTATAAGGTCAAAGCCAGGGAAACAATAGATCCAAGCAAACAGAGTCTAAGATATTACAATTGAAAGGCGCAGTTCAAGAGCACAGTCCAAAGGTCAAGTTCCAGAAAGACAGTCATATTCAAGATTAAGGTGAGGTCAGGGAGGATGGGTGCAGGTACGTGGGAATCAGGGTTAGACTGGAGCAGGAACAAGGCAGGATACAAGATGCAAGAAGATGGGTTGGCAGGCAGGAAATAGGATTCAGGTGAGGCAATGCAGGAATCAGGGCACCAGCGAGTCACCAGGACAGCTTGTGTCGCTGTGGCAAAGAGGAACAGTGCAGGAAGGTCTTTTATGCTGGCTTCCAGGGCCTCCAGCTGCACTGCATACTTGCTCCTCAACTGTTCCCTGAGAGTGCCTGCAAGGGTGTTTCTGGTTCTGCAAGCAGTTGAAGGGGCATCCAGGCCCTGATCCCGACACTCTCATTCCTTCCTCCACTTTCAGTTGGAAAAAGTTATCAGCAACACATATTAGGTATCTTTCGCAGGGGCCATGTTTGGCAGAATTTGTTTCCTAACAGATAATTCGGAAAATAAAAATGCTGTCGTGCCCCCTGAATCACTGACAATTTGCTCTTCAAAAGTCTCATCCTCATCTTCTCCTTGACTGGGTGGTTGGTAATAGACTCCAGCCACTGTTTTCCTTTTGTTCCTTGCTCCATTTGTATTAATCCAGATACTCTCAATGGGGCTTCTAAGCTCACCATCCTTTATTTCTGTGCAGAGATATGCATCTTTAACATATAGTGTGACTCTACCTCGCTTTCTGTTGCTTCTGTTCTTCTTGAACAGGTTATATCCTTCAGTTGTTGAATTCCAGTCGTGGGAGTCATCCTACCAAGTCAAGTCAAATGCACTCTCCTGTATCAAGTTCTCTTGTTCAAGTTCATGCTGTTTGTTTCCCATAATCTGGGCATTACTATAAATACATCAAGGACATGTGTTTTATACTCTAGCTTTTTTCCTACTTTATTGGGCACTATTAGAGCTCTTCTCTTTGTTGCAGTGCACAAGTCTTTGTCTGTTGTTATGCCAGGTGTATGTCTCCCTCCCCTGTAGGAATCAGTTTAAGGCTCTCCTGATAAACTTCGTCATGCTGTGGCCAACCACCTTCTTTCCAGTCCTTGTAAGGTGCAACCTATCCCTTGCCAGAAGTCCATCTTCCAGGAAGTGTAACCTGTGATCCCAGGATCCAAGTGTCTCACACTGGCACAAACTTTGTAGCCAGGCATTCACTTGGAGTATTTTTCTTTCCATGTCCATTCCTTCCAGTTCTTGGAAGAGAATTGGAAGAGAGAACTGTATGGGCTCCAAAGTTCTTGACTTTCCTCCCAAAAGCTTCAAAGTCTGAGTGATTACTTCAAAGTTCCACTTGGCAGTATCATTTGTTCCCACATGTATAAGAAGGAAGGGATCTGTGTCAATGGGCTGTACGAGCCTTCACAATCCTTCAGTTATATCACTAAACTGTCCTCCAGGGAGACAGCATACCTGATGAGTCCACAAGTCTTCCTGACGTACATGCATTTCCATCCCAGGCAAAGGGAGTCTCCCACAACTAACACTCTTCTTGTTCTTGCAAGCCTTGGTATCATTGCCACTGTTTGGCTGACCTTTAGCCTCTTGACAGTGTTGCAGCTGATGTATGACTTGTAGTTCTTCCACTGCAGGCTGCCTCCAGTCTCATCCTCAAGTAACTGAAAGCAGTTCCGTGGTTCCACTGTTTCCACTGATGCAGAATGTTTTCTAGTTTTCTGCACTTTTCAACCTTTTCCAGGGAGTTTCTTCCTCATTTTCCCTTCCCTCAGGATTTTCCTCTTCTAGCTCTAGCACTTTTCTGCCTATTAAACATTAAAATATTTGCACCTAGCACTTAAATGCCAGTGGACTGATAATACTACAAATACATATTTGAAAAACCCCAAACTTCTCTCTTACATAGTAGTGATGGCAGTGGTGGAACAGCTGAACTGTCAAAAAATGGCTGAGCAGGCTACAAGCTCTCCCAGCAAAGACCCCGTGTGTTTAGGGATCCTTGGCAGGGGTGGAACTTCGACTCCTCAGTGGCCATTTCCAGGTATGTGGCCTTACCCACCCACCCCTCAGACTGTGGAGGCAGTGATGACTCCATATCCACACAGGTGGGTGAGGGAAGAAAATCTGGATCTTTAGAAATTGATCTTGGGGCCCCAAGACCTACTATCCTGCATCAGGACAAAATGAGTGAAACTCTGCCATAATATGGCCAATAAAACCTGACACTAGGAACAGCTTTTGAGTTCAGATGGGATTCCTGATCTGATTGGGAATCGAAGTTGCAAGTCCTGCTCCACAAAGATACATTAGTGTTGTGAGCTAGAGTTCCTCCCTTCGCACATCAATAGCTACAAACCTTTCTTGCAAAACATTCTTATTGACCAAAGCATTTTCCAGAAACACAAATGCCCAGAATTGGTTTGTGGAATCCAATCTAGTATTTACTTCTAGGAACTCTCCTTATATGTTTGAGCCTCATCCTTTTGGGAGGGGCCTTTTGGAAACAAGCACACCTTCTCTGTGCACACCAATCCTCTATTTGGGCCATCTTCCTCTCCCAACATCACATAATGGGGTCAAGAGCCATATCCACCTCACCTGTCCCTGAGAAACTCCCCTGTTCCAAGGCTCCTCCCATTAACTGTACATCTTGGTTATTCCCAGAGGCTGCCTGCCCACCAGGGGAGTCTGGCCCTGAGCTAAGCATTTCCGCTTCTCTCATCTCAACATCTGGAATTAGCCCACTTTGCAAGGCCCCCTCCTTTTCCTCCTTCCAATAGGCAGGCCTTGAGAATGCCTGCCAAAAACAGCTGGCTTTCTCATTCCAAAAACTTAGATACGCTAATATGCCTGTCCTGAAAGATCTTCCTTTGGGGTCACACCTTAGATATGCTAATTGTTTGCCTGTCCTGAAGGTTCTTCTTGTATTGCATTGTCTTAATCAGTTCAATCCTCTTTTACCCTATTGTGTCTCTAGCAAACTTCCTGTCCTGCGACCCTCCTCCAAATTGTATCAATTGATAGTTTGTAAAGGCATTTTTGTATGTATTTCATCTTAGTAGTCCCTTTGGGGGCTACCTACATTATGCATGTAGTTCCTGTGTATTGGAATAAACTGTAAATAGTTTTGACTTAACTCTTCCTTATTTTTTTTCATCAATCAGAGTAATAGAATCTTTGCTAGCCTTTGCTCCCCAACAGCTATTTTTGAGAATGCAGCCTCCTTCCCACAACCTCTTGCCACATATACACAACATACGAGTAAATCAATAGAGATGTGTTAACATTTTTTCCTGAGGCATTTTGACTTAAATGAATGCATACTATAAAAAAGTGTGTATGTTTTAAAGGATCTCCTGCCATTTTTTAAAAAATAGCTATTCACATGAATTGGATCTTCTTCATTCAATGACGTCTCTTCCATTGTTACAGACAGAACAAAGGAAGGTGCACGCTCAGGAAAAGCTTGATACTCCTGAAAGGTAAGTCAGTTGCGATGCCACTCATAGTTACTGCTGAAGACCAATAACTGTCATGTGCATACGCTCGGACAAGATTCCTAGGCACATGAGAAATGGCCTGCTTTGTGGGACTGATAGCTCAGCCTCTGAGGATGATGTGGAGCTGGCTGAACCAGACGAGGCTCAGAGCTCACACTCTGATAATGGGATTGTTGCTGTAACAGACCGGCCTGCACCTGCAGACTCCCTCCCGCAGTACCACTCCGAGCCTGCTCTGGATGGAAGTAGCTCGAGGACACCCATGGGGCCCTGTCTCCCTCCCACCTGTGGGAATGAAGCAGACGAAGGACGGGAGGGAGATTTAGAAATGAACAGCCTCCCAGATGGAGACTGCCAGCCCCCTGAAGACGTGGACCCGAGGGCCCATCATCAAAGCCACAGGCTGGTCCAATTAGGGGCTCAGAGTGCAGAAACAAAGGCACACCTGGTTCCATAGCACCCCTCCTTCCAGAGACAGACCCTGAAGGGTTCATAAGCAAAGCTTTGGGTAAAGGGGGGCACAGAGGGGTCAACACATCTTGTGTATGCTCAGAGGCTTGCAAATGCTTAGAGTTTTCTGTGTAGAATAAAGAGGCTTACAAGAAGTGCTGGAGAAACTGTCTTGCATGGGAGGGAATGCCTAGCTCATGACAATGACTCACCACGTCAGGAGCTGTCAGCTGAAACTCTTGTCATGTTCTGCTCACCATCCCAAAAGAGCTGCCATGTCCATCTTGTGCTATTATGAAATTACACTGCAGCGGCCATTTGGAAGGACAATATGAAAGGTTGAAGACACCTCCTACAACCTGTATAATAACATTCAAACTGTATAAAAACATTCATTCTTTTACTCTCAATGTTTTCAGGGATGAGTATAGCTGGTATTTCCAAATAATGGTTCTTTTTAATGGGAATTCTCTGGGGCTTACAAATATCATAGGAAGCAGGCAGAATTTCCACAAGTTTTTTTTCCATTAAAAATTTGCTGCTGTTCCAGACATTGTAAAAACATCTCCTGCCTTCTATGGTAAAAGTAAGCCTCTCCTTTACTTTATAAAATTGAGGGGAGAGTTTGGCACAGCACTACTGAGTAATCAGCTTATAATTCACTCTAATATATTCCTGTTGGAGCCCCTCCCTGATATGCAACAAAATCATGCAACCTCTTGGTTCAACTGACATCCTTAACCATTTTCAAAGTGGTAGTAATCTCTGAATGCACTAAAGCATTTACAAGATCAGCCTACACCATCCTAATAGTGTCAAAATATTGTGACTTTTCCATATAACTGTTACATTTTTTAAAATGTGTGAGGCTATTTACTATAAGGCCAAAGCAGAAACTCTGCATCCAGTTCGCCTAAGAGGAAAAAACTCTGCAGCCCTAAACTGAGGGTGGAGGCAATGGGGGAAGGCTTTATCTGTTCTGATATGTAGATTTAGGGCTGTTCAGGTGAGGTATAATTTGGGCATAGCAACAATGTTGTTCAACTAAAACTGAGGCATGTTTTGGCAAGCCTGAAGGAACAAAATAGAGAAGCTTGTTAGGGACTTGTCAAGTTACTGAAGCCACTGTAAGTGAAAGGAGGTAGACTGGGGGAACACGAGGCTGTCTCTTGCAGGCAGGCAGCCTGGTTGATCTCACATTTGGCAGCATCTTGATCTGTTGTGAAGTAGACACTGTCAAGGGAGCTGATGGAGGGATCATAATCAAAGAAGTTGTAGGGCCGGAGTAAAAAGCCCACCTCGTTGCCAATCGTGACAGTGGTGGGGATGTCCTCAGCATGAGGCACATGCAGGAAGCCAACTGAGATCCAGGCTACAAGATCCTAAAAGAGAGGGACAGGGGAGCACAGTTTTGTTAGCCAGCAAGCGAAAGTGTATCAGTGATAATAAGGCATGGAAGATTGTGTCAACTCTTTTGCAGTTCACCATATGCTCGACTAGAATCACATCCACTTAGCTGGTAGGTTAGTTCAGAAGTGGCTGGGAATGTAGATGATGCTCAACCAGTCCAGATGATCTACAGTGACAAGGTGGGTCACCAGCGCAGCTGAGCTCAACTGCACCAGCAGCACAGTCAGTGGGGCAATGGGCACACTGGGCCATGTGCACTTTGGTGTCCTCATGGTAGACACTGAACTCAGAAACGGGCTGGATGGGCAGGCATAAACTGAAGCTGAATCCATTTAAGGCAGAGGCTCTGCAGAGAGGTGGTTCCCATGACCAGGAACCGGGCTGCAGTCTCATCTAGATGGGGCTACGCTCCCTCTGAAAGAAACAGTGCAATAACTCAGCTGTACACCTTGATCTGACTTTATTGCTTGAGGCCTAGGCGGTCTCCGTGACCAGGAATGCCTCTCACCAGCTTCAGCAGATTCACCAGCAACAACTGTTGCTGGATAAGAGTAGTCTGGCTGCAGTGGCCCATGCGCTGATAACCTCATGATTGCATTGATGTGGTGCTGGGGTACCCACAGTAGTCACCAAGATCATGCTCCGCCCTTGAATACCTCACTTCATGTTAACCAGACACCCTGCCCCTCCCGATTTTTAAAAAGCTGATGCATAGCAAGCATCTCACCAACCTCCAACCAACAAATCTATTTCTAAGCACTGCCTTTATTGTTTCCAAGTCCAATGTACATGCTGCCTGTTTTTCTGATGATTTTGTTTTTTGGCTGGCTGGCTGGCTTGTGTTTGTTTTGAGGAGGAATGATTTTGCCTGTGCTATGTGACTATGTTTTGTCTGTTTTGGTTGGGGGCATATGTGGAGTGAGTGCGTGTTTTACCTATGTGTATTTTGCTGGGGATTTTGTTGTGCTATGTGGTGGTAAGTCTGTGATTTGACATTTAATGCTCAATTCCTGCCTTTTGACATCTGCTCAGTTTCCTGGTCAAGTTCCTTGCCTCTGAGCACGATCGGTTTGCCTCCTATGAAATGGGTGCTGGGCCAGAGAACATGGGTTCAAAGGAGAGGCTTTGTGCTTGGATGATCCTAGTCCCCTCTGCCTTGCATGCACTTATTTTCTGTCAGCCTCACCAGTTCGCTTCTTCGGAAATGGGCACACTGACCCATATAAAGGAGCATTAATTTGGCTTCCTAAATTATTAGAGGCATCTATACCACTGCAGATCATCAGAAATGGATTTGTGCCAGCAAGTCATGCCCCTCGTATTTCTGTATTTCTAGAAATATAGAAATAGGAGATGGCATAGCTTGCAAAAGCCTTCTGCTCATCAGGCTTTCAGGGCAAATGACAGTAACAACAACAATCAGTTAAAATTTACATTAATCGGAGAATTAGGCCAATAACCACAGGAAAAAAAATGCTGATATAGCGTAACATCTCCTTGTGGCACCTAGTCTCAGAGCATTTAGGTAAACGACCCCTCCCCAAAGCCAGGGATATGAGACGCTGCACTTTTGGTGCCACATATTTGGTAGGCACCAGGTTGAACAGGGCTAGTTGAGGCTATTGTCCTCATTGGGTGGGTTCACAGGTCACAACAACCCACCCTAGCAATAAGCCATGGTGGGCTGCTTGTTTTGAAAACCACCCTTATGCTTAACAGATTGGAATACTTTGTTCACTTCCTCCTTCCTGCATGATCCTGCCGCTGTTGTCCAAGGGGACACCATGGCAGGACCAAGTCATCCCCACCATGATGAAGAGCCAGCTTTTGCTCTCCGCAGCTTTTTAGATTTAAACTTTTTTCCCCTTGAAGATCATTATCACCATTTTGACAGTGATAGCTTGTTCAAAGTGCCCAGGCTGCACTGTGGAGGAACTGTCCACGGTGCACATTATTTTTAACAAATCCTGGCCTTCTAATCTGCATGAATATTTGCATGCATTAGTTTTTTAAAAAATCAGACTTGCTCAAGTATGGAGCTGCACACCTACAAAGGCCCAACAACTGGCAGCCTCTGCTAGACAATGCCCAGAGAGGTACTTGCTGTCAAAGTGCAGCAGGTAGCAACTTTGGACATTGTCTGAGGAATTGGAGGAATTGAAATACGTTTTCCTCCTCTAGTTTGGTTGGCAGCTGTCAAAAGGCAAACTGTCAGGCCAAAGCAAACATACAAGTGATCTTTGCTCATAAAAAGAGAGTGCCAGGATTTACACTCCCTTCATGGCCAGACCCTCGTGAGTGTGTTTCTGTGCACTGTGTATTTCACGGTCTGAAGGATTACTTTCACTTGCTCAGTTCCCAAGAATCTAGGTGTCTGGGAGCAAGGAAAAGTGCAAGTCACTCCCCAAAGGAGAAGGATTTTTGACAACTGCCAATGCCCAGTTTCTTTTAAAGTGTGTGTGTGTGTGTGGGGGGTGTCTTTTGGGTAGGCAGGACAACCCAAGCTTTTTTGACAGGGACATATGTAGGCATATGGGTTAGTTGTCCAGGTTCACATGACAGAACAACCCATAGGTTCCCAGTGAGGTTCGTTTAAAAACAAAACAAGCCACCATGAGTAAATTGGGCTGGATTCTGATAATATAACAGCCCACCATGGTTTGCTACCTGTGGTGGGTTGTCTTGTTGTTTGAGCCATGTCATTCTCTTGCAAGCACCTCCCTTCTTCCTCTCAGGCTGTCTCTGGAGAAGGTACAGGACGTCCTTTGATTTCCACCTCTGGTGGCTGTCATCCACCACTGAAATGGGTTTGGGAGGTGTCTGACATCTGTGCCCTCCATCTGGCACTAGAACAGTCAGTCATTACAAGCTTTCCTTTCCCAGGCAGTCCTTCCTCAGTAGCTTCACCTGATCTATTGCCAATGCTGGGGCCATTATGCTGTCTTTCCTGTTCTCTCAGGCTCCTTTATTTAAACAAAGATGTGGCATAACTCAGCATGCACCTCATTAGAGATGGTCTCATTGTCTATGAAGTCAGTAAAGGCCACCAGTGGATCCCAAGGGTCATTCTGATTATAGATGCACGTGCTGCTCAGCTCCTCCTCTTTACGCTTGGTGACAGCCAGCTTATACCTGAAGAACACAGATTATGGGGGGAGACTAATGTCATCACACTTTTACACAATCAGCTCTGAAGCATAAACATGACATTTACATTAGGAAGAAGGAACTATGGCCATTAGACGTTTCCCAAGGCCCATGTGTGTTGATCCCTTATCCAAACATTGCACCACAATTGGAGCATCTTTGTTGTCTCAATGCAAGACAGAAGAATATTCCAACAGGAAAAGATATAATGGCACAAAGGACTCCGGGGCATGTGAAAGTACCTTCCAGTACACCAAATTTGCAGCCTGTGGGGCTGGGGGGGGGGGGGGGAGAGCTGTCATGTAGGAGGGGCTTGCAGTCCACAATCCTCAAGGGAGGGCAGGGGTGGTGCTGCTGCTCCTTCCTCCTGCTCCCAGGAGACCCACCAAGCAGATGGGAAAGGTTTGAGAAGAAGCAGGATGTTTACACTACACAGTCACCATACACCACATCTCCATTTCTCCAGGAGTCGTCCTTAAATCGGAAGTGAACAAGTTATTGCGCATGGGCCACAGGTAACTCCCACCAAAGCTCATCTGTTGCTGTACCACCAACATTTTGTAGCAGTTGCAACAACAGGAAAAAATCAGCAGTTGTTGCTACAAATGGCTAAAACAAACAATTGTAGCTTGAAAACAAGCTTAAAAATTCACATTGCCATAGTGGTTAACCACTGGCTTTTCTGCCCGCTCTTGATTTAATTTAAACAGGGAAGCATTAATCCAAGCATGAACACAGCGGATTGTACCTGCCCCAGCTGATAGACCGCTCCATGGTGCTTGACTGGGGCAAGTGGTCTCCTGCAAAGCTGACGATCTGGATGCGGTAGGCACGCGGGTGCTTCCACCGGTTCTGACGGCTGCTGGTAAAGTGCAGGTATCGAGGCATTTTGTTTTCTAGTGGGAAGGCAGCTTTTTCCTCCTTATCCAGGACTTGGCTTGTGAGTACTGGCCGCTGAATCTGGTGCTCTAGGCTCCATGGGGCCTGCAGAGACTCAAATGCCATATCAACAGCCACCAAGGAGTTTTTGGTTCCTAAGAAAAGCAAACACTCAGCGAAGTTAAATTTCCTGGCCTCCTGCCTCTCCTGGCTTCAGGAGACATATCCTTACCAAAGCAAGTAGATTTCTATATCCATTGGAATAAATACTAGAGCTAGTCTGGCCCTCACGACTGGGGGATATGTGGACATATATTGGCCTGGGACACCTCACTGTCTTTCAGCTTCAGTTTTCATCTGCTAGATGGGAATAATGGTGGCCTACTTATTACATTGCTATACTTGCTGTAGCTGCTGTTCTCTGCAACTTTAAAGGTAGTTGCAATATTTCACCCTATGATCACTTTTCATATATATCACGGCAATATTTAAAGATCAACTAAAAACACAACATTCTTAATACACACCAGGTTCTAAACTTTTGTTTGGCTGAACTTTGCTATTCAAGGTTGCTTGTTGCTATACTGGACCTCATTTGCTTATCACATGAAACAATCCATCATTTTTTATTTTTTATTTTGTTTCCTAAGAACCCAGTAGAGATTCTTAAAAAGATCCTGGACTGTGCAGAAATGGATAGATGGACTTTATCATTGAAGGAGAAGGAAGATACTGACTTCTATCAAACTTGGGACTTTTTATTATTGGCTGGAGAAACGGGACTTCGCATAGATTTAAATATGTTTTTCAGTTATCATAAATGGAAAAAGAAGGGTGTGGGGGCTGACCCAGCGGGCCCAATGTTTTTGAGGAAGGATGTTGTTTGTTGTTGTTTTGTTTTTTAGGATTATAATTTCAAATAAAACTTATTTAAAAAAGAGAAAGAGCCCAGTAGAGTAGATCAGGTGTTTGGTGCTCTCAGGCTTATGGAGTCTCTCTACCTGGTGTTTTTACTAGAAGCCCAAGGTCCACCAATAGGAGCAAGGAACAATGCTGGTTCAGGGGCCAATCAGCTCTTACTGCCCATGAACTATGCACTGAGATGACCCACACCTGAGCTACTATAAAACAGGGATTCATATAACAACCTGAATTAGAAGGTGCAGGAAGCACCTGGACATCGTTGTCCAGAAATTCTAGTCCACCTACGCTGACTGCGTCCGCCTACCCCTCACTGCTCTTCCCTGTTCACAGATGGGGTGTGGGGGGCGGGAGAGATGTGGAGAGAGCAGCTTCCCCGAGACTAGAATAAGTCAAAGGCAGTGATGGAAAGTGAGTCCAGATTTCCCAGACCGGGAGATTATTCAGTGAGTACTCACAAGGCAGAAGCCACAAGGGAATGCAACACCTGACCTCAGAAGGGTTCTCCTCACCTGCGATGAAGTGAGTGCAGTACAGCCATACGCTTTGTACGGGGAAACACAAGATAGCGACTGTATTGCAATAACTTCACTACCTTCTCTTTTCTGCATGGCACCTCAGCTGTCAGGACAGGCTCCCTGCTATTTATCTAGGGGCATCTAGAGCAGCTCACCAGCACTTGAACAAAAGTCAGAATCTCCTCATTTTCACGCACAAGGGGGGCAATGAGAGAGTTTCCCCTTGTTGTGGAAGCTAATCCAGAACATATAACCACTTAAGGAAATGCATCATTGCCTGCTCTCATGACAAGGGAGCCCTTCCCGCTTCCAGACTCACAGAACATGTTGTCTTCTTGCTGCATTTCTTTACTAGTAATACCAAATGTTCTTTCTTACTATAAAAAGCCATCTCCTCTTATTATTTCAGTTCTCAAAGCCCTATGTTTTTATTTAAATAAAAAATTTCAACCTAAAAAAAAAATTTCAACCTATGACTTCCACAGCAACATGTAACTTGGCTCATTTGCTTGAGTTTTCTAGGATTTATGTTCTGTAGGTCCCACCCTGCAATGCACATTAGTGGCTCCTGGTCTCTGCTTAAGGCAATCTAGGGCAATCTGTGGGAACAGGGATAAAAGAGGACAGAGTATCAGCAAAAAACCAGTTGTGGAAACCCCTGTAGCCTTTTCTTATGGATATGGTTTGAGAGACTTTCACTTCTTCAGACCACTCAGTTCTGTTAATGCAATGGATTCCCTTTTTTGTTTCAAATGGAGGAGCTCAAAATTATCTCCCATGTGGAGCTTAAACAGTGCACTGGAGGTGCAGGTTTGGGAGGAAGGTTGGGCAGGCAGGCATGCTCTCTACAGTGCTCTCTACAGTCTCCGTTATCCCTGCCTCACCCAGTGATGTTGCCGTGTTTTGCAGTTCTTGATCTGGAAATGTAACATAGTGAATTGCATTGCTCTGCAAATGAAGCAAACATTATAGCATCTACAGTTCTTTTCTAGCTTAGCTGTTAATCCAAGACAAGCATTTTCTCCCCCACACCCTTCTTCTTCTAAATCACGCTTGGTTTGACCCCATTGTGCTCCTAACGACATTATTCAGGGTGCTATGAACACAGTTATGTGTCTCAGAATTGGATTAAGAATGAACCAAGTTATTTTCTAAATTTGATGAAAGTAGCTAAGCAGGATATATCAAACCCTACAGACGTCTGAGTAGTGAAGCAAATTTATGAAGTATCACATAAATCTGAACAGTTATTTGAAATGTAGAATATGAATTCCTTGGGTGACATGGGTGTGAATCTAGATTGATTAGGAAGCAGGACATGACAACTCCACGAATCATTCCTGTCAGCATATGGCTAAAGTTTCCATAATCAGGGTAGCAGATTGTAGCATTTGAGGCAATATGGGGACCTACCTCCAATGTCCAAGTCGACTTTATAGTTTATTAGATGGTTATGCATGGTTCCAAGCGTGTGCTCCCCTACCCTGTTTCCATATGCAGTTCCCCCGCCCGTGAAGAAGGACGAGCTGATGTATCCTGTGGCGTGGACCTTGACTTCTATTGCACCATTTTGGTAGAACACAAAATCCCAGACATAATCATAGTTAATAATGGTGGAAATGGCTCTTAAGACCAGGGCATATTTGGCTAGCCCCTCATAATAAAAGGAACCTAAGTTGGAAAAATGGCGACGCAGGGGCAATCCCATGTCATGCTCAAAGATGCAGAAAGCATTCTTGTTCAGCTTTGGGGTGTCAGAGTCTATCAAGGAGTATTGATCCACATAGGTAGCCATGTAGGGGCAATCAATGCCCCGAACCAGTTCATATGAAAACCTCCCAATGCCAAAGCTGCCATCCATGTACCTGGTCACCATCCCTCCAGGACAATTTGAGCCATAAGTGGCAAGGGCTTCCTGCAGACTCAACTCATAGATAATCCTTTCCTTGCCATATTTGATGTTGAAGAGACGTGGCCCTGTATACACGTTCATTCCAAAGGCAAATGTCCAGGACTGATAGGCAACATGATTGCCTGCCACATGGTAGCGGACCCCATGAGGCTCAGACTGGAAGGGGCCAGGATGAGGACGAGGGCTGGAGTGCTTCCTGGGAGCAAAATTATGTACCTGGGTTATCTTCACTCTCTCCTCCTTTACACGACCATCTTTGAACTCCCTTTCCAGCTGTGCCAGCTCCTGAAAATAGTGACCATTGTAGAACACTTTCGTAATCTTCCACTCAGAGAGGTTCAGGCTGCTGTGATCCACCAGCACCTCCAAGCCAATAGGGTGGAGGTAGTATCCACTGCCCACCACATTCTGGAACAGGACAAACCAAGTGGCTCTGTCACCAGACGCAAACCCTCGCGGGGCTGTGGTCAGGGAAGCCAAGTTAGTGCCATTATACTCACAGCATGCTTTAAGGAGGCTGGATGCACTGACGAGCTCACGGAAAACAAATTCATCAATATCTCTGTACTCTCTCTCAGTCACTGGTCTGCTGTGATACGGCACCCTCCTGCCAAATTTCTTTATTGTGATGTCTTCATAGTATTTTGGATTTGGAAGAGGACTTACTACGAATTCTGTGACATTTGGGTCTAGTTGGCCCCCAAAGTACACCACAGCCAGTGCCTGCCGATGGGGCTGTTTTTTTCCATCATCAAGGAAGTCCAGTACTTCTGCTTTGGCGGGGAGGTGTATATCCAGAGAGTAAATGCAGTTGTCCGATGGCTTTGCATGAAATGCATCTTTCAGGGGTACACCAAGATTGTCCTTGAGAAATTTCACCACTTGTGTCATCTCATCTGCTGTCAGGTCAGCAAAGATTTTGCTCTGATCACTGATCCCACCCTCAGTGAAATTCTGTGGTTCTGAGGGGACACACCTGGTACTTTTTTCCCTTTTAGTCAGCAAGACGCAAACTAAAGCAAAAATCGTAGCCAGAGCCAGCACTAGGAGAATAACAACCGTTTTCATGTTTCATGTCAATGTTAGCGAAGGCAGCAATTGCAGCAGCACACCCTACAAAATCTGGTTACTGCTTGAGTGGGAGCAAGAAAAGCTGTTGCTCTGTTCAGAGCTAGAGGAGGGAACTGAGCTAGGAATGCTTGGGGGTTTACAAGGAACCATAAAAAGGCATTTTTTTTCTCTTGGCTCCTCTCTCCTCCCCCCACTACCCGCCCTGTTCCCATCCTGTTATATTTCTGCTCCATTGTTAGGCCTCTGCAAGCCGCTCTTGGCCCAGGATGAGGAAGAGGGATTCCTTAGGGGAAATGAGAGGGCTAAATGTAATCTCAGACTGAGAAGGGTATTGGACGGGGATTCTGGCCGGATGACACAACTTTATCACTGACTAGCTGGGAAAGTATAGGGGCTTGCCAACTAGCAGCATCTTATCTAGGCATTTCAAAGCTTATTTTGGTAACCCTCCTCCCTTTCAGAAATACAGGTTTAGCTTTGCTCACACGGATTAAGAAACTGTGTTTGATTCACTTCTGAGCTTGCACCGCCACGGTAATTCAGTCTCTGACCTGAAAATTTTGAAGAAAGGTAGACTGAAGAATCCTCAATTTTCTATAAAATATCCCATTAAGATGGTGGGATGCCAAGCCACTGGATGAAGAATGCTTTGAAATGAGGTCCACTTCCTAACAGTGTGTGCTATTTGCCAGAAGAGAGCGAGTGAGCAGCATTAAGTACTTGAAAATACTGTAAAAGAAGTGCAGTGTAAATAACTATTCCAGATGGCTACAAACTATGTTGGAAGAACAAAAAATACAAGCTGAAGATCACGGATTGCAACAGAAACATAGAAAAAAGCAAGTCAGAAGGGGTCTCCTAAGCCATCTAGCCTGACCCCCAACTCCAACAGCTCCGCTCATGTAATCCCCAACATGTGGTTGTCCAATCTTTCCTTGAACACCTTTACTGAGGGGGTCTCCACCACCTTCCTTGGTAGCCCATTCCATATCCTAGGGATCTTACTTCCTGACATCCAACCTGAAGCCTAGTTCCTTGAGCTTTGCCCCATTGCAATGCATCCTGCCCTCCACTGCAGGGTGGAACAGATCATGGCCCTCCTTCACATGATATCCCCTTACATATCTATAAGTTGCTAAAAGATCCCCTTGGAGTCTCCTCTTCTCCAGGCTGAAAAGACCCAGTTCCCTCAATCTCTCCTCAAATGTCATCCCTCTCAACCCGGCGACCATTCTTGCGACCCTGCGCTGAACCGATTCTAACCTAGCTATGTCTCTCCTATAATGTGGAACCCAGAACTGGTGCATCAGAGTTGTGTACAGCGGTACCAACACCTGCCTAATTCTGGAAGCCTCACTTCTGGTCATACATCCAAGGGAAGCATTTGCCTTCTAAACTGTTGCATCGCACTGCTGGCTCACGTTCAGCCTGCTGTCAACAAGTACCCTGAGATCCCTTTCACAAGTGCTGCTCTCTAGCCACTTGTCTCCCATCCTGTACCTGTGACACCAATTCCTGTGTCCCAAGTGCAAGACCTTGCACTTACGCACACTGAATGCCATTCTGTTGCCCTCCAGCAACTTCCACAGCCTGTCCAAGTGAGCAGGCCCTTCAGCCTGACGCAGCAGCATATTGGAGAGGTTGCCTGTGTGCAAATAAATTCATACATTTATTTTACCCGTACTTACTCTCTGCAAATGTACATGCTTGCAGTTGTAAAAGGTTTGAGGATGGAGAACTTTGGGTGTGCAAGGTGCAGGGGGTGCACCCTGAACATTTGCAACTATGAATGTTTCCAGTTGCTCAAGTACAGCAATTTGTGTGCTTCCCTCCCAAAAAAATGAAGAAAAAAAACCCCAGCGGGAAGCCCCTCTAATGTGATCTTGGGCCACTTTGAAAGGACTGCTCATAGTTGTCAAAATGGGGATTTTAATCTCTAAGGAGAAAAAGGGAAACAATCCATGACAAGCCCAAAATGGTGGTGGGGAGTATGGGAAGTCAGTGCCAGCTGCAACCACTTCCCACTTAGACCCCAGAAGTCCTATGGTGAGAGCAGTGAGGGGTGTTTTTGTTGCTTTTTTCATGAGACCCTGTAGTCAGTTCCACATATCCATAACAGGGTTGGTTGTCCTGGTTTGGATGATATAACAACCAACAACAACCGATAGAACATGGCCCCACAAACAAACCATCCTGGGGAAACCAGGCTGGGTTAGGGTTAGGGTTTCCCTTTCACAAGTGCTGCTCTCCACTTGTCCCCCATCCTGTACCCTTTTATGTAAAATTTCCAATCCTGCCTTTCATCCCCCCGTGTTTCCTTAATCTCTACCAGGTTGTACCCAGCTACTTCCAGGAGAGCCTCCAGCTCTTCGTGCTCGTTTCCCATGCTCCCAGAATTGGTGTACATACATCGCAGCTCTTTTCTACAAACCTCATTTCCTGACTCCCCTGACCTCCTTCTTCCTCCCAGCCTCCCTGCACAGGAGGAACCATCTGTGCAGTAGTCATGCCAGCCCCTGCAGTCCCTACAGCACCCTGCCCCTGGGACCCTGATCCTGTTCCATCACCTTGGTTTCATGATTGATTTTTGAGGGCCCTGATCCCACCCCTGCAGATTAGTTTAAAGCCCTCCAGACGAAGCTGCCAAGAAACAACTCTCAAAAGTTGTTTTCCCCCTCCTGGTAAGGTGCAATCCATCCCTTGCCAGAAGTCCATTGGTGAGGAATTGGTTGCCATGGCCAAGGAACCCAAAGCATGCCCTTCAACAGCAGGCCCTCAGTCAGTCATTCATCTCCACAACCCTCCTCTCCCTGGTCAGCCCATGTCCACGAACAGGCAAGAGCAAGGAAAAGGCCACCTGAACCTTCAGGTCCTTGAGTCTTTTGCCCAAAGCCTTGAAGTCCTGAGCGATCCCACCCATCCCCTGTCTGGCTGTGTTGTTTGTCCTCACGTGGATCACCAGAAGTGACTGATGACCCCACCAGCCCCACCCCCGGAAAGAAGTTGCTCCAGTCTGGTTGTCACACACTGGATGCGTGTGCCTGGCAGTCAGCAGACCTCCCTTGCCGAGATCCGGACGGCACACTGCTGCCTCGGTACCTCTTAGTAAGGGGTCCCTGAAGACAATGACTGCCTTCCTCTTGCCCAGCCGGTGGAGATCAGGGGGCACACCTCAGCCCCTGCATCTCTGACAGTGGCCCCCTGCCTGCGTCTGACCTCAGGCCAGACTTTCTGAGCAGGCTGATCTCTTGGGGGACCCATGGCCCCAGTCTGCTCAAGCAAAGAAAACCTATTTCTCACCTGGAGATGGAGAGCGTGGTGCCCACCTCTGCCTCCTGTGCATGACATGCCTTCACATCTCACCAGCTGATTCCCTGGTGGCCCCTTCCTCATTGGCCTGTCCGGAAGGGGGCTGCCGCTAGTTGGCCTGGAGGACCTCCTGGGCAACGTCCAGGAACTGTTCCCCCTCTCTTTTTCCCCAGAGGGTAGTGATGGCATCCTCCAGACCCTTCCCCTTTTCCTCAAGGAGATCTGGGACCTAATCCTGCTTGGACACCAGCTCGCACTCAGCACAAGTGTATCCTGGCTCCTCCTCAGGGAGGAAGACAAACATTCCACAGGAGCTGCAGGCAACCATCACACTTGCCACTCCTGCCACGGCCCCCTCCTGGCCTGGCATAGACTGCCCGCTGCTTGCCCTCTGCACCCTTGTCTTGCCTGCACTAAGCCACCCTCACTTGAGGCTGAGAACCACACTCCCTTGGCAAACCCAAAGTGCATTGGAAGGAGAGTCCCCAGGCAACCTGGGCCACAACCGAGGGACAGTGCCCTTGTCACATCGCCCGTTGGTGCCACCAACAACCGAGTGCGGCTTTATAAGCCTCAGAGGCCACTGGCCCTGCCCCCTCTGCCTCTCCCTGGGCCTCTCTGGCCCCTCTAGCCCCCCTCTTTTCCTCTCCACTCCTCCTGCCCCCCACCCCCAATCCTCTGCCTGTGCAAGTTCCCTGACCACTCTCTCTGCCCTCCCCGGCCTGTGCTGCTTTGCTGCCACCGCCGAAATAACAAGCAACTGCTTTATGATGTTATTATGCATTACTTTGTTATTGTTTTACCATAAACTTCTTGAATTTTATTGTTATGTGCTTGTTTTATGACAGGTGAATTTGTTTTAAGTGTGTTTTTAAATTGATTGTTGTTTGATATTTTTAGGTATATTCTGTACACCACTCTGAGAGCCCATCTAATTGAATGGTATAGAAATACCATAAATACATACATACATACATACATACATACATACATACATACATACTTCTTAGGTTGAGAATAGATGTGCCCATCATATTTGAAAGGTGATGTGTCCTATAGCTACGTATCTTGCCCCAAATCATCATTGACCAGTCACCTTGCACAAGGAGCCGCCGCTGCCACTGCCACAAGAATGCTACTTGCCAAAACTTTGCATCCCTTTTTTAGGCTTTCTGTTCCTGGGCTACTCAGAGCTAATGGCAGCTGCATCCATCTCCATACCCAATAAGCATGCACTAAACGTCAGCACTTGGGGATAATTAAACTGGAAGCGCTAGAGTCTGGACATGGCACCACTGGCTTTGCAAACAGCAAAAGGCCTAGCCTAGGTGTAGGCAATATTTTGGGGGCCTATGGTACATTCAATTTGCAGAACTGTTCCGGCACAAAAGGCCAACCTGCAGATGAAAGCATCGACTTGCAGCCACAGCTGTCTTCATTTTCTAAGAGTGTATCTTAGCCCTGTAGTTGGTCCAGAGATATTACTAGAGAAAGAAGACGGGAACACTTCATCTTGATGCAGTCCCAACTGCCAGTGAGAAAGCTTTTTTTAAAATAACAAACAGGAAGACTAGGCACCTTAGTGGACTCAAAAAAAAAAGTTTGAGGGTGCAATGGAGCTCACAAACACCATGTTGCCTGTCCTGGCCTAGTCCCTAGTATTTATACCACTCCTCACTAAAGTGAAGTTTCTGAGCTTCCTATAAATTACAGGCATGGATGTTACACACTTCTATTTCCTTCTATGTCTGAATTTAGGGTCTGAGCACACACAAAGGTGGCTTATCAGCTAGTTTTGACCTTGTTTCTTTTTTAAGCCTTACAGTCCCTAACACAATCAAATGTACATATTCACTGCACCCTACTCTGTTTGGGTCCAATTTACACACCCTTGGATTTTAAAGCACGTGTTAAAAGCTCACGCAAAACACACACAGCGGAGAAAGCAAAGTATGTAGATATATCCCAGGCAGACACACAGTTCTAAGCTTGGGAAGAACTATCTTGCAGGTCTAGGATGGTCTGGAATCCCTCCAACTGCACTCCCCCCCCCCCCCCCCGCTGTAGGGTCAAACAAAAGCTTTTGAGCTTTTCCACACAATACTCTGAACACAGTAGATTCAAAGTGTGACTTTCTGCTTGTTTATTTGCACATCTCCTTAAGAAAAAGAAGAGTGAAAGGTGGAGCTTAAGAGAAGTAGAAATTTCCATTTTAGTTTTCTTTGTTCATAGCATCTCTCAGGAGTAAAACCTTCACCCTGACCTCTTTCATCACATCCTGTTATGGTATAAAAATGTCAGAGGTTCAGCTTCATCAGACAAAGCAATAACAAACATTCTTCACCCAAAGTTGGTGATTTTACATGCCATACATGACTTTGGTACCAACATTGTTCTTAATCCATGAATAAAATGGAGGTGAAGCATCAACATGGTGCTGCAGAGGAAGCTTTAATGTAAGGCATAAGACATTCAATGTATTCCAGTTTACACCTTCTCTGAGGCAAACCATATCAGATGATACCCTATTGGAAGGACTGCAACAAGTTATTTTCTTCCTGAAGATGTAGACCACTACAGATTTCACATTCTATATCCTGCATTACAAATCTCTGACATGCTTCAGCAGTACCAGCTCTGTTGTCATCCTTGACTCAAGAGCATAGCCAGGCTGTTAGCAGGAAGCCAAAGAAGCCAAACATATACCAGGTTTATACCAGTTTAACTTTCATGACTTCTCCCAAAGAATTTCAGGAACTGTAGTTTGTGAGACTGGGGATTCTTTGCCAGAAATGGTTAATCCACCCTACAAACTTACAGCTTGCAGAGTTTGTCTGAAGGAGAATGGCTGTTAACTCAGCCAATCCATAGTATAGACATGCCCTAGTGGGGAAGCGAAACATGCACATTTAAGAAAAGGAGATTGGTATAGAAGGTAATATTCAGTTGAGCAATCTGTGTGGATCAGAGAAAAAATATATTGCAAATATAATTTCCAAATCATATACAATGCAAGCAAGTAAGGCTTAAGATTTGGTTTGAAGATACTGAACAGAAAAAAGCTCAGGACTATCTGCCCTTGTTACACACAGATTTCATACAAAACTGTCCCCATTATTTCCCCACCTCCAATGTCCAGCATGTATTAGAGCCTTGTCAGATTTTGGAAGCCATCATAAGTGAAAGGTGGAAGGTTGGGTAAGCACGCTGCTGTTTTGGGCAGGCATGCAATGTGGTTAACATCGCAGGAAGTGGGGTCCTGCTCACTGGTGAAGAAAACACTGTCAGGAGAATTGATGGAAGGATCTTCATCAAAATAGTTGTAGGGTCTCAAAAGGAAGCCAACAGCATTCCCAAGCGTGACAGTGTTGGGGATGTCTTCTGCATGTGGAATATGAAGGAAGCCAGTGGTGATCCAAGCTACCAGGTCCTAGTGAGGGGAAAGTACAGGATCATGTCACTTGGTAAAAGAAGAAAGGATGCAACAATGATTCAGAGACAGATGCAATTGATACCAAAGCTTGGGAAACCCATCTTTCATTATACTAGCTCAAAGACAACCTTCTGAGGTTTATAAGGTTGAGGAAAGAGAACTCACATGGATGGATAGGTAATTGACCATGGTAGGAAAATTTTTGTTTTATTCTGAACCATTTGGCAGTCACCTGAACTTGAAATAAGTTTTCCTGGACTGACATACATTGCCAAGCTAGTTTTTGAGAAATGGTTTAGATTTGAGGATGGCTAAAGGAAGATTTCTCAGTAGTTCTATAATATTCACAAAACCCATACAATTGTAAATTAATACAAAACCTCAGAACTACCCGAATGGCCAAAAGAAGTTGGAAGAATTTGATACTACCACCAAGGAGGCCAGAGATGGGATAGAAGTGGTGGAGTAAATAAGGCATGGGAAACAATTACAGAAGATGCACAGGAAAATTCCTAAATATAGAAACTCCCAAGGGAAAGAAGAAACTGCAGTAAAAGAATATGCCATGCTAATATGCACACATTTAGAAGTGGAAAAACCATGCATTTATAGTGTTAGAAGGGAAGCAAGAGCTAGCTCTCTGCCTATAGCTGGTTTTTCTACCATCAGGGCAGCTCTGAAAATGCAAACATAACTGAAGGAGGGTAACTGGCTTAGAATCCACACCCACTTCCTTACCCTAGACTGAGGTGACATCCCAAACTGCACCGAGAAAGCAGTGGGAAGGGAAAAGCTGCCTGTCCTTCCATTCATCAATAGAGGTAACAATAAACATTAAGATCAAGAATTGAGCTTTCTTGCCTCTCCCACCCAATACAAACTTTTGCTCGGGAAACAGGACTGCACTACTTCAGTGGAACTTCTTAGCTGCTCCAATATTCTGATTCTCTGAGGAGCCAAAATTTCCATTGATGTAGTACTACTTACCTAGGGGTTGGTTATGTTTGGAATGGCCGCTGGAGGTTAAAGGTGCTTTTAGATGAGGATTTAGTGATGTCATCACCCTATTTCGTTCACAGAATTTTATAGAGGTCTTCCATTCTACAAACTCTGAGGTTGAACTCTGTTTCAACACCACTTCCTCTATCTTTTTTCCTTATCACTGAAAATCCATTAAGGACAAAAAAGACGAAGTTGCTGCACAAAGCCTTCTGATTGGTAGCATTAAGCACCCTTCATCTAGAAATGCCCTTATTGGCATTTTGTAATATTTGCATTGTGTATGTACACTGATTAAGCATAGGCAGCAGCACAGAGCTGAACTCACTAAAACCAATATAGCCATGTCAGATCTTCTTGGGGGCCTGGATGCTCTCAGATGCTCCAGTTCTGCTCATGCTTAGTCTCATTCTGAAAATGCAAACTTGTTTTCTTCACAGGCACATGGATTGCAACATTCCTTGAGGGGGAGGGGGAGAGTCATCCTATTCTGACACACTAGCCATTAAGAGCCTCCAAATACGTACTGTTGCATTCCCACAAAATGCCCTGTTGATCTTTAACACTTGCGGTCGTGCTAGGTCCATTAACCTTTCCCAGTACAACCTCGTATCTCCGAATCATAAAAAACTGATGTTGGTATATCATCAGGTCCAGCCCTCACTCCTATAACAATATAATTAACATCTGAAATGTATGTGCCGGATAGAATTTATCTTGATGAAAGCAAACAAAATATCCAACAAGTTAAGCCTGTCTCATATTCTAGGCCTGAGCCCTTACCTCTCAAATCTGTTTAAAATGTCGATCTGTGCCATGGATCTGTGCAATATTGAATATTTAATATTGAGCTTATTTGACTTTTCTGTTCTGAAATTACTTCAAACTGGTAACAGTGAAGAAGTGTCAACTCACACGGGTGCATTTCAAACTAGACTGTGTTAAATAAGGGGAAGTTGCTCTATTGCAAATTACTGTAACACAAACATGGACACTGATGGAAATCACAGTTGTTATACATGGACCAAGATAGCATCACCAATGTGTGCCAGTGATCATGCCAGATACTGTCCCAGGGCCAGCCCCAAACATTTTACTTCTCTGAGATGGAGCAGCAAATCTATTCACATCCTCTCACAGTCAAGGTATAGAGTAGCCAAGATAGTCCAGGTGTGTTTTGGTATCACCACAAATACATGAAACCTCTTGAAAGAAATATTGTGAGCTAAAACTGCCTATACAAGGCAAGAAAAATGAACTATTTTGTGAATACAAAATAACTACCATGTACCTACTTTTAAACAAATACACAGTTCTGATTGTGAACTATGTTAATGGGTGAGTTTTCACAAAATGACAAGCCACGCTGTGAATACTGGGAGTAGCTCTTCCACATCTTCTACCCTCTGATCCTCCTGCTCGTATCCCAAAGTCCCAAATGACAGAACCTGTCTTGTTTTCTCCTCCATGTTCTGATCACGACCCCTTTTTGATGGTGTTTTTCTTTCATCTGGAGCCCTATGTTCTTTTTAGTGACACTGCTCTCCTGATGCCCAAGTGGCACTTCGGCATGACCATCACTGACTTGTTATTCTTCTGTGTTTTCACTAGCACAAAAGCGTGTGAGTTCATGTGTAATTTTTTTCTAATTTGTTTCAGTCATTTGCAGATATGCTGGTACATACCTACTAAGAAGTAAACCATGGAGCCTTGTCTAGCCAATGTGCTAGCAAGTGTCTGCTGTCAAAGTGCCATAGGTGGTATCCATGCATGTTGACCAAGCAAGGCTGCATGTTTTGCATATGCTTGACAGCTGGCAGTTGGTGAGCTGCCAACAGAAAAGCAAGGAGGTGAATAGGTCTTGTTTTGCTCAGTCGGTATTTTTGAAATCTGCATATGCAGCCGTCTCAAAAAATGCTGAAAATTTCTGACAGAAAAGATCTGCTGAAGATAGATTTGTCAAAAGAAAGTGCTCATGGAAAGGGGCAGGATGCAGATCCCCCTTTTCAAAGTGCCTAGAGGTAGTGAAGTGGGAGAGAGAAGAGAAGTGTGAGAAAGCTGGAAGAGGCAGTCAGGGCAATCAGAAAAACCTTGGGGACCAGGCCCAAAGGCGGGCAATGTAGCCACCACCCCCTTTCAGGGAAAAGATTCTGTTCACCTCTTTGTTTTTCAGCTGACAGTTGTCAAGGGCATGTAAAGTGACCTACATGCAGACTTGCTTGAGTCACAGATGTTGCCTACTGTGCTTTGACAACAGGTACTTTCTGAACAAAGTTGTGCACATGTAAGCTGTTCCCTGCTGGGAAAAAAAGACTGAAAGCCAGTAATGGCCACTTCAAAGTGCTGCCTGGGCACTGAGGAGGTGGCTGTCACTGAAGGTGGCATGCGTGAGGTCTACAGGAACAGGATGGGGATTTCTGCTATTCTAGCTAAGCGAGTCACTTGCCACTTTCCAAGCCCCACAATGGAATCACTCTCCTAGGTTTGGGTGACATTGTGTATTCAACAACCCCTAAAATTAGCCATGCATTATCAACATGGCTGGTTGCCCCCAGATAGGAAGCAGTATTGATTCAGATGACAAGACAACCTACTGTGACTAGCTACCCAAGATAGGCTGCCACATCGTGTGAATCTAGTTAATATGTTGTATTAATTAAAATTAAATTGTAAACAGTTATTTTGGTAATTGAGGCAGAAATAGCAACAAGCACTTTTCACCCAGTAGAAAAATGCAATAGGAAATTACAATTATCCTTCCATGAAACCCAGAATGAGCTGACTAAGGTGACTATTTCATTCTGCTTAATGGTATTATCCCCCATGTTGAAGATCTATAGATCTATTCAACCTGGAGGAAACAAGAATCCAATTTCTGCATGCAAGAGTATAATCCAAACCAGGTGCGGGGATTTGAACAGGAGCATCAGCATGCCCTTCTAGCAGTCAGGCATAAGTCTATTCTTGGAGGGTGGGGGTGGGAACAGATTAAAGTGGCCTAGGGTACCTTTGCAGGAGAAAGCTGGCAGCAGAGAAGTTTAAAGTACTTCCTTTCCCCGATTCTTCCCTGAAAATCCCTCCCCTTCATTCCTCCACTCCTGTTAACCAGCAAAAGCATATTTGGAAGCCTCTGGGTTTGCTTCATAACGTTTTTTCCTATTCTTAAAATGTACAGACTGCACCATGATTCTCTTTCCTGATTATATCCTATATGCCAACCCAACACCATTCACAAGGAGAAGAACAGATGTGGCTAGCATCTAATTCCAGCTTGAAGTCCATACTCTGTCCAGTCCTTGTTCGAGTTTTAGGCAGTGGTTCACCAGCACCTGAAAGAATTTATTGCTCACCTCACCAACAATGGTCTCATTGTCTATGAAGTCAGCAAAGGCAACTGAAGGCGTCCATGGATCATTCTGATTATAGATACTGGTGCTAAAAGGTTCTTCTTCTTTTCGCTTGGTAACAGCCAGCTTGTATCTGAAAAGCAACAAGCAACCAAAACAAAGCGTTGTGGAGACTGAATGATATCCCACTAGGCATAAGGCCTGGTAGATTTGACTCAGAAATGATGGCTCAGAATTAAGGAGGAGAGAGCCTTCGGGCTATTGGGAGGTATGAAAATGTAAGAAATAAACAACCGAACACTGAAATAAAAATGCATTACTAGCTAACAAGACCAAACTGACCTCCATTCCACAAAGCCAACATTAGGTTCTCCCTAATTATCTTACACATATCAGTTAAAACCCTTTTAATCATCTGTCATAACTACAGGCAAAGTGAGAACCTCAATGGAAGTATAAAAAAGACCATTACATTTGGTAATAAGACCCTTATTTCTCCCTCTCACCCCAACGATTAGCTTACACATAGAAAGGAAGGCAGGGTAGAACATGGACCTGTCTCTCACTCAGTATAGATGGATTCACCTGACTCTGAGGAAGTGGTGGAAGAACAAGCGGGAGAACAGGAATTCTCTGATTCAGGATTGCCCAGTGAAGTTTCTCAGACAGAGCATGAGAACCTGCCTGCTATGGAAGGGACAGAAAGGTTTTCCGGGTGACAGTGGGAGCAAATGTGAGACCCAGTCCTTGACCTGGTAAGGAGGTGGCAGGAGAAGCATGCTGTGTGATTAGAGGGTGACCCACTATCCCACCATCTAGAACATGGGTCCTCAAACTATGGCCCGCGGGATGGATCCGGCCCACCATGGCCATCCATCCGGCCCGCGCCACCATTTGCCGCCTGCGCACACGCTTGCTGCGTGTGCAGGGAGGCGGTGGCTTGCTCACTCAGAGATGGACTCCGAGGGAGCAGGCCGCCACCGCCGCCTGCCCCCTGTACGCACACGCTCGCTGCTGCCTCACAGCATGGGCAGGGAGGTGGCGGCTTGCTCGCTCGGAAATGGTTTTGGACTCGCTGGGAGATCTCCGAGCGAGCCACTGCCGTGCACGCGCACCCAATGCCACCTCACCAGCCTGTGCCCCCAGGCACCCCCACCTCACCGGCCCACGACGGTCACCGCAGCCTTTCAGCTGGCCCCCTATTGAAAAAGTTTGAGGGTCACTGGTCTAGAACTTAAGCAGCAAGAGCCACCCTGAGGGTGGACCCAGAAGCTTTACTGAAAGGGTGGGACAGAGGGGAAGCTTTCAGTTTGGTTTCAACTCTTTACATGAGCAGATGCTTCTCCCTCAACTTTAGCAGGCCATTTAGTGTTCAAACTGTTCTGTAATCTGTTAAGTTTCAGTAAAAGAATTGCAGTTCAAAGGGTTGTCTTGAGTCTGAGAAACAGAGGGAAAAGAGGGAAGAGAATAGCTCATGACAAGCAGGGCTTAAATGTCCTCTCGCTTGGAAGTCCTGATGCTTAAAAACCCCTAGGTGTGCTGAGCAGAAATAGAAAACAAAAGTCAGGCTGCATATGTACAAGAGCAGCCTGTTCCTTTGGAAACATGGTTGATGGGGAATATTTTATGACAATGTACTCCATCAGGGGCTGCCCTTGAAGAGCAAATGCAAAATGCAATGGTCAAATTGCTTTCTGGTGCATGCTTTGCAGACCTTATTATGTCAACTCTACTGACTGCCAGTTTATACCCAGGTTCATTTCAAGGTGTACCTTCTACTGGTCCAGGATAACAAAAATACTGCTTTCACCCAAATGCAGGTTAAGATCCTATAGTTTAAGCTGCCTGAAGTTTAAGTTCCTCCTTGGAGGCCCCTCCTGCATGCCTCACCATCAAGGGAGAGTAGGATGGTGGAAACTTGGGACAGGGCCTTGTCTGTGGTAGCACTCATTTGTGGAACTCTCTCCCAGTGGAAGTTACACTGGCTCCTTTTTTGTTTAGTTTTGGACAGGTATTAATGTTTTGTTTGTTCTACATGGTTTTTGTTTTGTTTTTAAAGGAGAGCATTTTTTAGAGTGCTGAGGGCTGGACTTGGTGGTTGGGCTCTGCAGGCTGAGCCCTTCACAGCTGGTGTGGAAGAATCACGGCAAGGTTGCAGCTCAGCGTGCTGTGGGGAAGAGGGAAGGCTGGGGCTGCACAATGATTGCAGCTGGTGCCCCAGTGTCCTTCCTGCCTTCTTTGCTAAACCTACGCAGCTGAAAATGGCCATCTGAAGAAAATGAAGGGCACTAGATGTGACCCCACTGTTGTGCTCCCTTTCTCTCACCCCTGGAATTTGAAAAGCTCCTGAGTATGGAAGCTTGTGAGGACCTCTTTGGGCAGTGGGGAGAACTGTGTCTTCAATGTATTAGCTTCACATTTTCTTTTTATGAGTCTCTTCTGCTCCTCATGTTGCTACAGGTGACATTTAAAGTTTTTGGGTTATTCTTGAATTGTTTTACTTTTCTTTTTATGTGTTAAAATTCTTTTAAGTTCTTGAACCTACTTGGGCCAAAAGGTGTTTTATAAATAAATAGCATATAAATTGCTTGTACAATGTCTGAATTTTTTACTGTTGTATTTAATTTCAAACCATTCAAGCATTTTACAAGATTATGAAAGACCTTCCCAGGACTACAGGAATTCTCTTATATCAGTCAATGGGCTGAAGTGGAACTCAGAGGGAACCAGAGGGATGAGCATATACAGGCCAAATACTGTACAATTTTGCTTTATACCGATCAAAGATGCAACAATCAAGTTTTAGGAATGACAAAGGCTCCAAGCCAACATGAACTACAGTCCCTGTAGACTAGTCGCTTACCTGCCCCAGCTGACAGCTCTCTCCATTGGATCTGACTCAGGAAGGTGGTCCCCAGCAAAACTGATTGTTTGGATCCGATAGCCACGTTTATGACCCCACTTGTTTGTGCTATCCGCTTCAAAATATACATATCTCGGCATGTTGTCATGAAGACGGAAGGCAGCTTTGTCTTCAGTATCCAAGACATTTTTCACCATTTTCATTTGGACAATCTCTCGGTCTTGGCTCCAAGGGACCTTTATTCTGTCAAATTTCATGTCATTGGCTACCAAGGAATTTTTCACACCTAGAAAAGGAAAGGTGGTGTTGTGGAGAGGGTTATGAGCTGTTTAGTTAATATATTTCCATACTGGTGGAATTATTCTAGGCATGAGGATGCATTGAAGAGAAAAGCTTAATGTACATGATTTCCCAGTATCACACCTTCATTATGAATATAGGAGTGGGACAAGAATAAAAAAGAAGAAAGATGGTTTTAAAATCAAATCTTTACACAAAGAAAGTCGGATTTCTTAGCTTTTCCAGGAGATGGTGAATTTACTTTTCAGGACAGGCATAGTCAGAATGCAAGATTACAAGATGAGTTTTTAAAGTAGGAGCAGATGCAAAGGAGTGGTTTGAGGATGGGATGCAGGGAGGAGCAGAGGAGGCAGATGCAACCTGTTGGCTCGGAAACCAGTTCCACACTACACCTGCCCTCCATGTGCCATACACTGACTGCACACACCTTGCATATTTACACATGGACAAATTTATAGTCATTATAATATAGCTCTAATGATCTAATCTGAGGAGCACTGAAAGAACAAACAATAATTCAATCAATGCAATGGATTGTCACAATCCAAATATCCAACATGTATATAATATATTTAATTCAACTTGGCAATTATAATCAGACAGATCTTTTAAAAGGCTGTTATAAAACATGGAACATGCCTCAAAAAGTTCATCCTGAACCTGGGTGGATAAACAAAACAATGGCAGTCATCTACAATTGTTTTGCATCACAAAATCCATGAAATTGCTTACTGCAAGACTACCATGACATGATTTCTTTTATGATTGACACAAATTATACATCTGTTCCATGTCTATAAGGTTTTTTTAAAAAAATCTATACACGGCTGCGAAACAAAGTGCTCATGAATTTTGGAGCTTATGGGGATGTAGTGGAAGAACATGTTTGCCTTTATTATCCATGTTTGCACTTTCATGCAATTTTAGAACATCTACACATTTTTCTTGTCCCTGTGAAAGCTCTGGGACATATGTGTAATAATGCCTCTCAAGCAAAACACTGAGGCAAGAAGTGTTGTAGCAACTTAGGCTAAATAGTTTATTTTCTTCCTTTCTTTCAAATGATTTTTCAGACTTCCTCTGAGGATAGAAGCATCTCAAGGTGGTGTACCTTGGGCTCCTTGCAAAAGGCAAAAAGTCTGGATATAAATGTTACTAAATAAAAAATAAGAAAAATAGAAAAGCAATCAACAAATATGCAGTAAAACACTTTAAGAGGCAACATCAATAAAACCTGTAGCCCACAGATTATGTAAAGGCCAACAAAATAAGTGGGTCTTTAATGCTTTCCTGAATACCTGCAATTCAACTAGAAATACTTCTACTGGCACCCTGTCCACTATGGGTGCTTTACTCCTTCCAAGTGCATTCAGAGCAGCTTTAGGTTCACTTTCCACTATCTCCGGTTGTTTCTCATAGGACTCCTCTTTCCATCTTGTTGATGTTTTCTGCATAATTCTTCTGGCACCTTGGCCAACCATCAAGCCAAACTACCCCTCCCAAAGCAGTTGGTGGGCATCCTTTTAGGCAGTCACACCCAGGTGGTGCCGCCAATTGCAAGGTGACAGCGGCTGCGCGCTTGGTGGTGAGGCTACTGCCTTCACTAGGAAGGACATGGCTTACAGGAAGGAGGCAATTAAGTGCCGCCCTTTCTTCAAGGAGTCCTCCTGGCTCAGGTGCAGCAGATGGCAGCATTGCAGTAGGCATCATGGCCAAGTTGAACTGAGCTGCCCATCCAAAGTGGCTGGAGGTGGTTCTCCTGAGCACTGTCCTGCCCTGTGCCCACAAACACCCAGTCTAAGAATCATCAGTTCAGTCCAAGAGTTAAGGCCGTATGGTTTGTGTGTGTGTCCGAAGTTCCAAGTCAAACAGGATTGTCCAAAAGAATGTCCAGTAGACAGGCCAGAAATCTAGATACTGTTTAGTTTTAAGGAAGTCAGAGAATGTGGATAACAAAGTTTGTTTACCACAAAGAGCAGCTCTGTCTGATCTAATTTATAGCCAGCTGGAAATCAGCACAGCTGAGTAATTCCATACGCTGCTTCAGAGAAAACTCCCCCTTCAGCCTGTTTGGACTTTGGTCGAAGCTGTGCACTCCTTCTTCTAGTTAGGGGGTGAATTTCCTCTGCCTGTGGCTCCTGCTCTTGAGGAACCCCAGGTACTGCCCAGGAGGGAGCTGGTGGCTCCTCTACGGGAGGCAGTCATCTGCAGCCACAATCCCTGTGTCTGACTGTGGATAGGGCTCAAGGAATTGGCTTTCTTCACCTGAGGAATCCTCCTCCAAGTAGGAGATGACAGGCACTCATGCCCAGGCGGTGGTGCCTAGAGCAGGGTGGCCGTGGCTGCATGCTTGGGAGTGAGGCCACCATGTTTACTGGGGAAGGCATCATGCCTTACAGGAGGAAGGCAATTAAGTCCCACCCATGCGTCTTCATGGAGCCTCATGTCTGTTCAGGAAACATAGAAACATAGACAAAGAAACGGATGGGGCTTCAACGACCTCCCATGGAAGCCCATTTCATGCCCTAGGCGTCCTAACTGTCAGGAAGTACATCCTGGCATCCAAATTGAACCTTGCTTCCCTGAGCTTCACTCCATTGGAAAGCACCCTGCCTTCCTCTGCAGGTCTGTGTGGCACCCTCTTACGTACCTATATGTCATCAAAAGAGTGCCCTGGAGTCCCCTCTTCTCCAGGCTGAAAAGATCCAGTTCCCTCAGTCTCACCTCATACAGCTTCCCCTGCAATCTGGCCACCATCTTTGTGGCCCTAAGCCACACCGATTCTAAACTGGCTATAGCTTTCCTGCAATGTGGAGCTCAGAACTGAACACAATACTCCAGTTGCAGGTTCACCAGAGTCTTATAGAGTGAAAGTAATATCTCACTAGGTCTAGAAGCCACACTTCTAGCTATGCATCCAAGGGTGGCATTTGCCCTCTTGACCACCGCATCACACTGCTGATTCATGTTTAGCCTGCAGTAGACCAGTACACTGAGATCCATTTCACAAGTGCTGCTTTCCAGCCACTTGTCCCCTATCCTGTACCTGTGACACCTATTCCTGAGTCCCAAGTGCAAGACCTTGCACTTATCTGCATTGAACTCCATCCATCCTCTTGCTCCCTGCACCACTTCCACAGTCTGTCCAGATCCTTCTGGATCCAGAATACCTGCTCCTCAGTTGTGGCCACTGCCCCATTTTAGTATTGTCTGCAAACTGGTCACACCCTCTTCCAGGTCATTGATGAAAAGATTGAACAGGATCGGCCCCAGGACAGAGCCCTGGGGGACCCCTCTCACCACCAGCTCCCATCCTGATGATTCTCTACTAATTGCTACCCTCTGCTTTTAGACCGTCAGCCATGCCCTAATCCATGGGTCCTCAAACTACCGCCCAGGGGCCGGAAACAGCTTGCCATGCCCATTTATCCAGCCCACTATGCCCATTTGGACCCACCGTGCCTCAGTTTCTCCACCAGGATATCATGGGGCACTTTGTCAAAGGCCTTGCTGAAATCCAGGTATACCACATCCACTGCATCCCCTCCATCTAGCCACCTCGAAACCTTGTCATAGAATTCCACAAGGTTTGTCTGGCAGGACCTGTTTTGCAGAAGCCATGTTGCAGGGTGGCAGGGTCACAGGTGGCACCATGGCCAGGTACCAAGCTGATCTCCCGCCCCAAAATGGCTGGCAGGGGAACCTCCTGGGGGTTGTCGCAAAGGTGGCGCAAAGGTAGGTTACACGGGGGGTGGGGGGTGGGGGGTGGGAACCAGCCTAGTGCAGGCTGGCAAGCCTTGGCCAGAGTGGAAGTGTAGTCAGCAGTCCACATCTACACTCTCATGGAGCTGCATCAGCAGCACCCATCCTGGACCCGAGGATTACAGGTGGAGGCAAATTTGCATGCCATCCTTGGAACCAACGCACCAGCCCCACAGTGCAGGTCAGGCCTGCCCCCAAAGGAGTCTCTTGTCCCTTCAGGCCTTGCTTTTTGTACAGACTCCTTGGTGTTCTTAGCCAATTTGGAGGTGCAGGAAGCCCATGGTTGGAGCCAGCACTGCAGGAGACACAGGTTCCTTAGCTTGTACTTTAATTCAGATGGAAGGCTAACAGTTTAGAAATAGAAGTGGGGGGGGGGGGAATGCGCCAAAGAAAAAGACAGACAGAAAATGGTCTTCCCAAGGCACAGCAGAAGGCAGTTGAAGAACTGAGGAAATGGGCAGAAATTTCTTGCACATACACCAGACACCAGAATGGGGGAGCGGCTCCCGCCAAAATGTTCTCAGCTATCGAATCTTCCTGACAACAGGCTCCACAAAGGTGCAGAGCTCATATGAGTGATGCACAGAGGCCATGAATAAGAACTGGTAATAATGTATTGTTTCAAGTTGACATTAACCAATCACATTTCTTCCACAATGTGGCTGCATTTTGGTTGTTATATGGCACCCTCTTCTGGGTGAGAGATACTTTGCTCTGAAATTTAACGTATTGAGTATCAAGCAGAGATTCCAAATGAAGCTTTTTGCTATTGCCTTCCCTCATTCAGACATTATCTCCCAGTAGTAACACTCCCATGCTTTACCTTAAAAATCCATCAAGGAAAAAAAAAACCCCAGAATAAGCACACAAGACTTTCTGATCTGTAGCATTCACCTGTAAGCACCCAAACGCTGCAGTGGTAGAGATCCACTCAAAGGGTGGGAGGGGATGCATTCTTGTAATGAATGGCATCTGACTCAGGGAATGGCATCAATGATGCTTCTCTGGCCATTCCTACAGTCCCTGGTGGTAGAGACTGAGAGATTTATGAGCTGCTAATTGCGAACTGATGACATACCCTTCAATAGCTTGGATGACATTGCAGGAGATAATGAATTAGAACATGGGTCCTCAAACTACGGCCTGGGGGCCGGATCCGGCCCGCCATGCCCATTTGGACCCACTGCGCCCACACACGCGCCCGCCGCCGCCCACCTTGCGCGCGGGGAGGCAGTGGTTTTCTCGCTTGGTGAAAACCATTTCCAAGCAAGCCGGCTGCTGCCTCACGCGCCTGCCTCGCAGCGAGTGCCCGCCCGCGCCTCGCCTCGCCGCACGCCCCACCTGCACCTCAGCACACGCAGCCGCACGCGCTCCCCCGCCCCGCGCCGGCCCGCATGACCCGCCAGCACCACCTTTCCGGCCAGCGCCCAGCACCGGCAGCTGTCAACTGGCCCCCTGGTGGAAAAGTGTGAGGACCCCTGAATTAGAAGAATGATAAACCATGGCTTTTCATAGAAGAATGGAGCCTGGCATTGTCTTCAAGTTAAACTTCAGGAAAAATCCCAGTTTTAATTTCCTCTTTTAAAAAGTAAGGCTTAAGGCTTCATGACATAGACAGATTTTATACACACACACACTAATGAAGGCTTAGGAACAAGAACTGAGTAAGAATTCCAGTGGGTATCAGGGAGTCTTATTAAGAACATAAGAAAAGCCATGCTGGATCAGACCAAGGGTCCATCTAAGTCCAGCACTCCGCACACATAGTGGCAAACCAGCTGCCCACAGGATCCTGAAGCAGGATGGGTGCAAGACCTCCTTCCACCCAAGCTCCTCAGCAACCAGTGTATGCCGGCAATGTCACCTCTGGTGAAGGAAGCAGCACACAGCTAGCAAGGCTAGTAGTCACTGATAGCTTCTTTTTGCATGAATCTGCCCATTTCCTTTTTAAGGCCATCCAGATTAGTGGCCATTATTACTTCACTTGGCAACAAATTTCATAGTTCAACTGTACATTGTGTGAAGAGATACATTGTCTGTCCTGAACCATCTTCCAATCAGCTTCATTGAATGTCTCCAGGTTCAAGTCTTATGGGAGAGGAAAAATGTCTCCATGTCCATTTTCTTTATGCTGTGCATAATTTTTAACATCTCTACCATGTCCTTCCCTACTTTTTTTCTGAGCTGAACAATCCCAGTTTTCTTAGCCACTCATAGGAGAGTTGCTTCAGCCCTCTGATAATTTTTGTTGGACTTCCCTATACTTTTTTCAATTCAACAATATCCTTATTCAGGTGAGGCAACCAGAACTGGACATAATATTCTAAGTGTGGTCATACCAAGGGTTTGTTTGAGGGGAGTAAGATCTCGGCAGTTCTGTTTCATTCCTAATTATGCCTCCCATGGGATTTGCACTTTTCATGGCAGCCACGCACGGGGCCAGCACTCTCATCGAGCTGTCCACTATTACCCCAAGGTCCCTTTCTTGCTCAGCCACTGCTACCTCCAATCCCATCACAATGTATTTTTGTAGTTTTTTGTCCCAACATGGATTACTTCACACTTACATTGAACTGCATTTCCCATTTTGATGACCTTTCTGCCACCTTGGTGAAATCTCTTTGGAGTTCCTCACAATTCATTTTGACCAACCTAAATAGTTTGGTGTCCTCAGCAAACCTGGCCACGTATTTGCCCTAGCTTTCTTCATTAGCTATTTACTCAGTCCCCTGATTAATTAAAATTACCCTCTTTGCAATTTTCCAGAGATTAAAAAATGGGATGATATAGAAGACAGACAAGAAGCAACAGTGATGTTTAGCAGAGCTGCCAACGATAGCAACAAATGGTGCAAGTTACTGTTTCACAAGAACTTACCTCCCACATCTAAGTCCACTTTGTAGTTGATTAAATGAGTATGGATTGTGCCAAGAGTGGAATCTGCAACTCTATTGCCATAATTCAGAGCATCACCATAAAGGAAAGATGAGGTTATGTAACCAGTGGCTCGGACTTTGCTTTCAATGGCACCATTTGGATGAAATACAAAGTCCCAGATGTAGTCATAGTTGCCCAAAGTAGACACAGAACGCAGTACAATTGCGTAGCCAGATAGCCCCCCATAGTGGAGAGATTGAAGGTTGGAGTAATGGCGCCGAAAGGGCCCATCTATACTCTGCTCAAACACACAAATGGAGTTCTTCTGTACTTCTGGTTTTAAGTTTTCAACTAAATAAACAGCATCAAGATAGGTGGCAGAGTAAGGGCAATCAACTCCCCGGACCAGTGAATACATGAATCTTCCAATTCCAAAACTTGCATCCATATAGCGGGTTAACATCTGAGTGGGGCAATTGGAGCCATAGACAGACATGGCATCCTGCACACTGAGTTCATAGACAATTCTTTGATCCTTAAATTTGATGTTGTAGATATGTACTCCTCTATGCACATCTATCCTGAAGGCAAAACTCCAAGATGAAGAAACTACCTGGTTCTTCTTCACACTATAACGTAGCCCACAAGGCTCATGGTGCAAAGGACCACATCCCAGAGTGGGGACCTTTCGATACATTGAGGAAAACCCCCCATCAGGTGAGACAGTCTTTAATTTTGCCACAAGCACCCGCTTCTCTATAAATTCCCTTTCCAGTTCTGCCATACCATTATAATACTGACCATTGTAGAATACCTTTGCCACACTCCAGTTGGTGATGTTCAGACCGCTGTGGTTTACTAGCACTTCCATTCCCACTGGATGTAGGAAGTAGCCTTTTACATTCTGGAACAAGCTGAACCAAGTAGCACGATCTCCAGACTGAAACCCCCGAGGGGCTGATGTAAGGCCTGCAAAGTTGCTTCCATTGTGTCCAAATACCTGATTCAGGAAAGTGGGTGCCTCAGGAAATTTCTTCTCCACCATGAATTTCCGAATCTGTTCATATTCATTGCCCATCACAGTTCTTCCATGATAGGATATCTTGCTTCTGTATTTCTGTGTGGTCACATCCCGATGATATGTCAGTTTTGGGAGTGGGCCCACTACATATTCCGTGATATTTGGATCTGGCTGGTTTCCAAAGAACACCACAGCTAGTGCCTCTCGCGGTGGTTGCGGCCCACCATGATCAAGGAACTTAAGCACCTCTTCTTTGCTGGGAAGTTCAATATCCAGGTAGTAAATGCAATTATCAGAAGAGCCTGCATGATAAGCATCTACCAAGGGCAATCTCAGCTCCGACTGTAGATACTTCAGGACCAGGGCTATCTCTTCTGCTGACAAGGCAGCAAATACCAGACTCTGGTCATTGTGCATTTCATTCAGAGAAGGTTGTATCTCAGCAGCACATGGAGCAGAACTTGCGCTCCTTGTCAGGAGCACACACACCAGGGCAAGAATAGCAACCAGAGCAAGCATGACAAGGACAAAGAGGGCTTTTACATTCATTGCTGCAAGGAAATGCCTTGCAGCCCCTGCAAATGTTTTCACAAAGTCAGTCCTGACGTGTTGAGTCAGCTGCTATTGTACCTACACAACAGGATGCATGGCTTACTCCAGGAAATGTGACGTGCTTGAGTAGAGGCCAAAAGGAGGTCTCTTAGCACTTATGGACTTGGTAAAACAGCAGAACTGACCGTTCCCAGTCAGTATTGACAGTTCATCACAGATAAAACTTTCTAGGGCCTTGGATAGCAATTGCTGTCTTTCATATGGTGCCTTTATAGCAAAATTGTGCACCAATGGAAGGGATCCTAGTATCGGGCTGGCCACCTCGGTCTCAACCATTCCAGAAACACCCTTTCACATTGCTCATTCTAGTTACAAGTTTGAAATGCTCTCATCTCTCTGCTCCATGATAAAAGGATGGGTTTGTACTTTACAGTCTTGAAAACCAACCTCTGCCCTAGTTGTGGTATAGTAAGGGAAACAGGTGCTCACCTTGAACAACTTGCCATTTTATGCTTATTTGTGCAACACTGGTGTGCTGGTGAGTTGGCATAAAGGCAGAGCAAACAGCAGCAACACTCTGAAGAGAAATCAGAACATTTGGCTGGATTATAGGTAGTCGTGAAACAACCAAAAAAGATTCATAGGATTGTACCCATTGCTCATGGGAAAGCTTAAAATAAGCCTGGGGGAGATGCTGATCATGTAACTCCTCAGCTTTTCCCTGAAACTGTAAGAGACTGAAGCTGACTGAGAAACATGGCTCCAGAGCAACAGGGCAGGTCAGCAAGAGCAGCTGAGAAGCCGTCACTTGCTAAGAGTCAAGAGACTTTTGTTCTTTCAGGCCATGCCAAGTACATGAAAAGCTGGACTGTAGGTACTGAAACCTGAGAAAGGGTAACATTTCTCACATGATGGAAATGCGAGACGTGATGGGCTGCAGCCTTGTATACAGAGATTCTTGCCTGGATCTCATGTCAATCCTTCTTAGAGCAGTCCCACTGAAACAAACTGGACTTCAGTAAGCCAGTACTACTTTAAGTTTCATTCATTTCAGTAGAACTACTTTAAAATTGACACACCACTTTGATTATGGATGGGAAAGCTTGGTAATAGCCTAGAATGCCAAATTACAGGGAGCACCAACTTTGTTTTCTAAAACAGTCAACAGGATAGCAAAAAGCAAATGTCTATAACATTTTTTCAAGGTTCTGCAGGATTTTGGTTGCCAACTGTAAAAATAGCCTTCCCACAAACTAGCTTTAAAGCATATTTATTTTTCAACTTCAACTTTGCTGTAACTTCTTTGAGGTCAGAATTAGTAAAACAGCTTTAATGTTACTGAGCATTTAGCATATTAAATACTGTAAATGCTACAGGCACTGCATAAATAACAATAAAGCTGTAAAAGGTCAGCTGCATACCCTTTTCTTTATTCTTTTTAAAAATAAAACTAATGGATATTCTAGAAGAAACTTCAGTATTCAAAAATGAAGAATGCTTACCAAGAAAAACCTGTGGTGTTTCCACTGTGTAGCATAGTCTCTGGCTTGTGCAAACTGTAGCACAGTGGTCAAGATATCAAGACTTTTAATAAATGTATTCTCATAGCAAGTTATCTCAGCTTCTCATTTACCATGGAAGATAGCAAGTACATTGTAATGACCTTCAATTCTGAGAAGCTACACTCACTACTGGCAACTATAACTGGAAGTGTCAGGAGAATTCATAGTGTTACCTTGTTAGAGAGATATTTGTTGTCTTGGTATCATGGATATACTTGAGGGAATCTTGGGGTGGACATGACCCAGCTCAGCAAAAAGATCTGCACCATCAATGCTGGAATAGCTGCCATTGGTGAGAGTTCTGTATAGATCTATATAGTGGGTTAAAAAGTCTCTTCTGGAAGCTTTCCAAGTCTGTACAATAATTACCATGTGTTCCTGTGAGAGTCAAACTGCTGAAATCACATCAGTTCAAAGGTAAGCGGTGCTGACAACAGTGTTAAAAAACTCTCATTTGAAGGCTCCTACCTGGACGGGTGATTTCAGAAAATGGTGTTGGAGATTCCATGGCCATTTGTCTGTGGAGTGCTCAGGGCTGGATTTTCTCTTCCATGCTATTTTCACACATGCATGAAAAGGCTGAGAGACATTGTCCAGAGTTTTGGAATCTGGTGCCACTAAGTATGCTAATGACACTCAATTCCATCTCTCCTTTCTGTCTAAATCTAAGGAAGCTGTTCGAGTCCTAAACTGTCTCTGATGTCAAAAGTGGACTGGATGAGGGCAAACAGATGGAATCCAGGGAAGATAGAGATACTCCTGGTTAGTTAGTGGTGGCCAGACAGTTGACTGCGGCTACAGTGAGCAGTCATCTCCTAGTCATGACAACTTCACACAGGCTACTGATGTTTCTGAATTCAAACTGCTGGTTATGATTTGTAAAGCCCTTTGGTTTGGGACCAAGCATTCTAAAAGTCTGTATTCTCCCACATGAACTGGCTTCAAAAGAGTCCTTCTTTTGAGACTGTTGCCTTCAGAGACACCTTCAGTGGTGATGCAAAGAGCAGCTTTCTTGGTGACTATTCAGAGGGTGAAAAATGCCCTATTGAGGGAGGGTAGCTTTGCTCTCTCCCTGCTGCTCTTCAACCCCCTCTTTGCTATTCCTGGATATCAAGGCAATACCTTTTCATTCAAGCTGGCATATAAGTGGATCTGTTGGGTGGGATGTTGTTTTCATTCTGTGCTTTTAATTGTGGTTTAATGCATTTGTTCTATTGTTTTAATCAAGTTTTATTTATGGTTTTAAGCACGCTTGAGTGCCTTTTTTGATAGAAGGATGAGATAACATATGAAATAATGTCAAACTTTTTAAGTATCTCAGAAAAAAGCAGGAAGAACCACTCTGCTCCCTTATCAACTGTAGACAAAATGAAAATTGTTCAGTTATTAGAAAATGGATTTAAGTTAAACATTTAATAACACTCTCTCACATGGGAGCACCTGCTTGGACACAACTTGATTAGGGAGATGGTTGAATACCCTCCATTGGAAATTTTCCAGGAACAAGCTGGAACTTTTTAAGTTCAGGGTGACAACAAAGCTTGTGGAGGAGACAGTATTCCAGCTGAGCTATTCAAAATCCTAAAAGACAATGCAGTAAAAGTGCTATACTCAGTAAGCCAGCAAATTTGGAAAACACAACAGTGGCCACAGGATTGGAAAAGGTCAGTTTACATTCCAATTCCAAAGAAGGGCAATGCCAAAGAATGTTCAGACTACCGCACCATTGCACTCATTTCACATGCTAGCAAAGTGATGCTCAAAATCCTACAAGCTAGGCTCCAGCAGTATGTGGACTGAGAACTACCAGAAGTACAGGCAGGGTTTCGCAGAGGGAGAGGAACTAGAGATCAAATTGCCAACATACGCTGGATCATGGATAAAGCTAGGGAGTTCCAGAAAAACATCTACTTCTGCTTCATTGACTATGCTAAAGCCTTTGATTGTGTGGATCACAACAAATTGTGGCAAGTTCTTCAAGAGATGGGAGTCCCAGACCATCTTATTTGTCTCTTGAGAAATCTGTATGCTGATCAAAAAGCAACAGTGAGAACTGGACATGGAACTACTGATTGGTTCAACATTGGGAATGAGTTCAGCAAGGCTGCATACTGTCACCCTGCCTATTTAACTTGTATGCAGAGCACATCATGAGAAAGGCAGGGCTGGATGAATCACCAGTTGGAATTAAGATTGCTGGGAGAAATATCAACAACCTCAGATATGCAGATGATACCACTCTAATGGCAGAAAGTGAAGAGGAACTTAGGAGACTCTTGATGCAGGTGGAAGAGGAGAGCACAAAAGCTGGCTTGAAACTCAACATCAAGAAAACTAAGATCATGGCATCCGATCCTCTCACTTCCCAGCAAATAGATGGGGAAGAAATGGAGGTAGTGACAGATTTTATTTTCCTGGGCTCCAAGATCACCGCAGATGGGGACTGCAACCAAGAAGACGCTTGCTCCTGGGGAGGAAAGCTATGGCAAATCTAGACAGCGTACTAAAAAGCAGAGACATCACCCTGCCAACAAAAGTGTGTATACTCAAGGCTATGGTTTTCCCAGTTGCAATGTATGGCTGTGAAAGTTGGACCATAAGGAAGGCCAAAGGATTGAGGCCTTTGAAGTGTGGTGCTAGAGGAGACTCCTGCGAGTCCCTTGGACTGCAAGACGATCAAACCAGTCAGTCCGAGAGGAGATCAAACCTGACTGCTCTTTAGAAGGCCAGATAGTGAAGATGAAACTCAAATACTTTGGCCACCTAATGAGAAGGAAGGACTCCCTGGAGAAGAGCCTAATGCTGGGAACAATAGATGGCAAAAGAAGAAGGGGACGACAGAGGATGAGGTGGCTAGATGGAGTCACTGAAGCAGTTGGCATGAGCTTATGTGGACTCCGAGGGATGGCGGAGGACAAGAAGGCCTGGACGAATGTTGTTCATGGGGTCGCGATGGGTCGGACACAACTTCGCGACTAACAACAACAACATCCTGTCCTCAGGAGAAAGCTGGCCTCCATGATCCACCCAGTCTTTTCCAATTCTATAGTTCTTTGAAAGAATACAGAACTATCACAACCACATTCCTTCTATTCAATTACACTTTAGCACACTCTTTGCCAGAGCTTTTGCAAAGCCTCAATGTTTTCTGTGTATCTTCTATCAGCACACTGCCAGGGAGATACTCAAGAGCTAACTAGACACTGCTTGGATGCAGATAGACCCAGGGATTTTTTTTGTCATAGAATGCACCGGAACAGTGTTCCGGCACCATTTTTTGATGGATTTTTCCAAGTGATTGTGAATCGCCCTGTTGGGTGTAGCAGATTGGCGGCAAAAATCATTAACATAGTGCCTGCAGGCTGCTTGTTTGTTGGCGTTGATTGTGAGGACGCCGCTAGGCTTGGGATCAGTCATGTGGTCACGCACTGAGTGCTTACTGCCGGTGGCGACCTGAGTGCTTACTGCCGGTGTAAAAGTGTGACCCCAAGACGTGAGTTCCGGCACCATTTTTTTTTTTTTGTTTTACAAAAAAGGCACTGGATAGACCTATCTCCTATTTTAAATAAAGGGAAAACACCCTGAGAGGCTGTATTCAGGAACAGAAATAGAGTGACTGTGTTACATCTCTTTCCCTTCCTGCCAAGGTCCCATATATTTGCACCCACGAGAGGGGAAGCAGGTTTGGGAGTGGACCAGAACAGACAAATGTCATGAAGGAGGAAGGCTTAATAGTTCCCCACTTCTCTGTTATTGATTATAGCCTAAGGAGGCTGCTTTCCATTTTTTAGAACTATGAAAGTAACTTGCCTCCCCTGTGATGGTTAGAAACACAGAAACATAGGAACAGAACGAGTCAGAAGGATCCTCCCGGGCCATCTAGTCTGACCTCCGGCACCAGCTGGCTCCGCTCACGACATGCCCATCATGTGCATGTCCAGCCTATCCTTGAACACCTGCACCGATGGGGCCTCAACGACCTCTCGTGGAAGTCCATTCCACACCCTCGGGGTCCTGACTGTCAGAAAGTGCTTCCTGGCATCTAAATAGAACCTTGGTTCCCTGAGCTTTGCTCCGTTGGAGCGCGTCCTGCCTTCCTCTGCAGGGGAGAACAGGTCTCTACCCACCTCCATGTGACATCCCCTCACATACCTGCATGTTGCCAACATGTCCCCTCTGAGTCTCTTCTCCAGGCTGAAGAGACCCAGTTCCCTCAGTCTCGCCTCATACGGCTTTCCCTGCAAACCGGCCACCAACCTTGTGGCCCTACGCTGCACTGACTCTAACCTGGCTATATCCTTCCTGTAATGAGGGGCCCAAAACTGAGCACAATACTCCGGTTGCGGGCGCACCAGAGTCGTATAGAGTGGTAGTAATACGTCTCTTGATGTAGAAGCATTCGCCCTCTTGACCACCGCATCACACTGCTGACTCATGTTTAGCCTGCAGTCAACCAGTACCCCGAGGTCCCTTTCACAAGTGCTGCTCTCCAGCCACTTGTCCCCTAACCTGTACTTATGACACCCATTCCTATGCCCCAAGAGCAAGACCTTGCACTTATCCACATTGAACGCCATCCTGTTGTCTCCTGCCCACTTCCACAGTCTGTTCAGATCCTTTGGATCTGGAGTACCTGCTCCTCAGTTGTGGCCACTGCTCCAGTTTCAGTGTCGTCTGCGAATTTGATCAGCAGACTGTTCACCCCTTCTTCCATGTCATTGATGAAAAGATTAAACAGGATCGGATGAGGACAGAGCCCTGGGGGACCCCACTTGTCACTGGCCGCCATCCCGATGATTCCCCACTAATGGTTACCTTCTGCTTTCAGTCAGTCAACCATGCCCTAATCCACCGGACAGTGCTTTGGTGTATCCCAAAACTCCTCAGTTTCTCCAACAGGATATCATGGGGCACTTTGTCAAAGGCCTTGCTGAAATCCAGGTATACCACATCCACTGCATCCCCTCCATCTAGCCATCTCAAAACCTTGTCATAGAATTCCACAAGGTTTGTCTGGCAGGACCTGTTTTTGCGGAAGCTGTGTTGTGTGGCAGTCAGCCTCCCTTCCCTATCTAGCATCACTAGATCTCTCTCTATTATGAGCCTTTCCATTGTTTTTCCTACAATGGACAAAAGGCTAACAGGTCTGTAATTCCCCATGCCCCTTCTACTACCCTTTTTGAAACTTGGGACCACTGATGCCACCCTTCAGTCCTCTGGAACTTCACCCGTTTTCCACGAGGCCTCAAAAATGGAGGCTAGCGGGCGTGAGAAAACCCCTGCCAACTCTCTAAGTACTCTCGGGTGTACCCCTCAGGGCCTGGCGCCTATGTAATATCCAATGCCCTGAGGAGCCCCTCGACTTCAAGGGGGTGACTCTAATCTGTGCCCCTAAGTCCCCAGCCTCATCTAATCTCCTATGCAGATATCCCCCATCCTGCTTTGGGGAGAACACAGAGGCAAAATAGTCATTTAGCATCTGTGCTTATTCCCTCATATCAGTCACTGGATCTCCTTCCTCCTTATTTAGTGGTCCCACCACTTGTCTCCCCTTCTTCTTCCTATTTACATGCTGAAAGAAGCCCTTTTTGTTGCTCTTGATATTC